>NC_084622.1:30610791-30645791 GCF_033978795.1 Nerophis ophidion
CTGATGAGCCTAATAACAATTATTTAAACACATTAAAACATTACCAACAACACTAAATAGCAGTGAAAAGTTGTAGTATCTGTTAGATCCAGATTACTAGCAATGTCTTATTAGCATGCTGCGTTCCCCTTCTTCTACAGTATTTACATTACCACATAGCTAAACAAGCTAAAAATGACCCCGATTGCCCCTCGTGTACTAGAGGCACACTGCATATGGCCAACAGTCACGTTAGAGATAAGAGCATGGAAACTAGAACTCCACGTGTAGCTGTAAAAATAGAAAAAAACTGAATTATTTGACAAATCAGATTAATTTACGGCATAGAAATGTACTGACTGTAAAAACATTACATGACGTCACACAAGGCCACACAAATGTTTACTTACAAACTAGGAAAATAACATTTATATCATCTGTAATCATCTGTGTCAATAAAAATGTTCACAGTTCAGCCTAAAAGAATTCCACTTTGAACTACAAAAATCATGTTTCATAAACTGTATTTATTTTTTATGTGTTACACACACACACAGACACACCAACTTCATTTTCGGTTAATCTGTCCCGAGCAAGTGCTCGAGTCATTGTTTCCTGGCAGACATTTTAAGCGACAGACACATTGAACCAGACAAGCAGCAACAACGGTAGAAATCCCAACGTGTAAGTTTCATTATGAAACTTGGTCAAATCTTTGTAGGTAAATATTGTGGATAAAAATATTGTGTTTGTTTTGTATTAAAGTTAAAGTACCAATGATTGTCACACACACACTAGGTGTGGCGAAATTTGTCTTCTGCATTTGACCCATCCCCTTGATCACCCCCTGGGAGGTGAGGGGAGCAGTGGGCAGCAGCGGTGCCGTGCCCGGGAATCATTCATGGTGATTTAACACCCAATTCCAACCCTTGATGCTGAGTGCCAAGTAGGGAGGCAATGGGTCCCATTTTTTTATAGTCTTTGGTATGACTCGGCCGGGGTTTGAACTCCCAACCTACCGATCACAGGGCGGACACTCTAACCACTAGGCCACTGTGAATATCTTTTGTATTCGCGGTCGCTTTTTTTGTCTGAGACTAATTCTGCCTGTAGAGAGCGATAACACTACACCTTACGTTTAATTGTGATACGTCACATACATTGTGTGTAATGTTTGGTGTGTGTGAATGTTGTGTAATTTCTGTATGTGTAAACATTTGTAGTTTATTATGTGAATGTATTTACATTAAATCTTGAGGAAGGAAAGTAATTCAAAAGAAGGATCATCAATCCTCAACAAAACTTTGGGAGTTTCTGTTTGTTTCTTCATGCTTTTAACTAGTTTCACACACTGGAAACGAGTACCGAAGGCAGAATAGTTAATTTATTGACAATGCAGTGTGAATCCAATGTGTTTACTTTGAAATCAAGTGAAGTGAAGTGTGGGAATTATATTTATATAATGCTTTTCTCTAATGACTCAAAGAGCTTTACATAGTGAAACCCAATATCTAAGTTACATTTAAACCAGTGTGGGTGCACTGAGAGCAGGTGGGTAAAGTGTCTTGCCCAAGGACACAACGGCACAAACTAGGATTGCGGAAGAGGGGATCGGAGAGGGGAGCTGCTCTACCAACCGAGCTATACCGCCCCTTGAACTAAGTCTCAAATGAATATAACCTGCGGAGACACTTTCTGACGAAACATCCACATTTCAACGTCCAGCCCCGAACCATTGGGCTGTTGAAACCAGACCCTCTTCATTATGTAGTTGTATTTACAGTTTTAGAGACACTTTTCTCTCAAGTGCCAACACCGGCAAGAAGTCCTACCCATTAGAATCCATAAACTCCCTTCATCTGTGCATACGTATACTGTAAATACAGAAAATACAGAAATGCCATTCTGCATTGATGGACTTTGATGTGATTACAATCGTTAACCTAAATAAGACTATATTTAAGAGTTTTGTCGTGTAATAGACATGTTTTAAACTACAAACGATAAAATATTTGATTAGGTCCGGGTGGGTGGCCCAATTAATGACTTGGCACCACCCACGAAGCATGGCAGTTGTTTTATGGCACCATAAATAAAACACATCAAATATGTTAGAAACACAGCTAAAGGCATCACGTTATGAGAATAAGTGGAATGTAAATACTAATGATGAATAAAAACACAAAGATGTTTCTTTAATAATAAGAATAACATTTATGTAGCCTCTCTATTAGATTGGCTACATTAAATACAGTAGTTGGTACAATACTATTAGCTTGAAAAAAATAACATTTTTATATTCCTATTTTTTTGAGTAGCGACCACCAAAGGGTTTCAAATAGTTACTGTCTGATTACAACCATAATGAGTAGGGACTGTGATGTAATTCCAACATTGTGTTTATGGTAAACTACTGTGGTCCTTCAGACAGAAAGTGAATCGTAAACCCACTGACATGATGAAATAATTAGTTTTATGATGATGAAAATGGCACAAAGTAAAGGTGCTGCTCTGAATCCTCTCAAAATCTCATCATCTTCTCTCTTCAAAGCTTTCTTTTTCTTTTACCTTTTTATCGCTCTACAAACCCCACCCATTGGTTAATTGTCTTACTCATTTCATTATTAAAAGACTGACTGTTTTATTTTCACAGAAACCTGGATGTTACAGTGGCTGCTGAAGTGTCCATATTGATAAGGCTTTGTGGCTGTGTGTGTATGAGTAAGGCAGTGTGGTTTATATCGTCGCAGAGCTGGCTTATATTGATAACAAGCCCATGCCGCCTTGTCTTTTTTTGGAATGCAATGGGTCACCAGGCAATGACAGAGACATACTGTGCTTGATACAGACAGAAACACACACAGTGTGTACCGTTGATGAGGATACCATCATACAGTGCAATGAGAGTAGCATGCAGTCATATTGATGAGGATTGAAGATTATTGCAGTGACCAGGAAGGGTATTTAACTAGGATTGGGTTTGTCATAGGCCTCATGAAATCCCATTTTACTTTATTTTATATCCATGTGCACAGTGTGTTTTACTAAGCTGACTTCTTGACAGAGAATGTTTGAAATTGTACAAACCCTGTTTCCATATGAGTTGGGAAATTGTGTTAGATGTAAATATAAACGGAATACAATGATTTGCAAATCATTTTCAACCCATATTCAGTTGAATGCACTACAAAGACAAGATATTTGATGTTCAAACTCATAAACTTTTTTTTTTGTTGCAAATAATAAGTAACTTACAATTTCATGGCTGCAACAGGTGCCAAAGTATTTGGGAAAGGGCATGTTCACCACTGTGTTACATCACCTTTTCTCAATAAACTTTTGGGAACTGAGGAAACTAATTGTTGAAGCTTTGAAAGTGGAAATCTTTACCATTCTTGCTTGATGTACAGCTTAAGTTGTTCAACAACAATCTTGTCCTATTTTATGCTTCACAATGCGCCACACATTTTCGATGGGAGACATGTCTGGACTGCAGGCAGGCCAGGAAAGTACCCGCACTCTTTTACTACGAAGCCACACTGTTGTAACACATGGCTTGGCATTGTTTTGCTGAAATAAGCAGGGGTGTCCATGATAACGTTGCATGGATGACAACAAATGTTGTTCCAAAACCTGTATGGACCATTCAGCATTAATGGATGCTTTCAAAGATGTGTAAGTTACCCATGCCATCCATCCATCCATTTTCTACCGCTTATTCCCTTCCGGGGTCGCGGGGGGCGCTGGCGCCTATCTCAGCTACAATCGGGCAGAAGGCAGGGTACCATGCCTTGGGCACTAATACACCCCCATACTATCACAGATGCTGGCATTAGAACTTTGCGCCTATAACAATCCGGATGGTTATTTTCCTCTTTGTTCCTGAGGACACCACGTCCACAATTTCCAAATATAATTTGAAATGTGGACTTGTCAGACCACAGAACACTTTTCCACTTTGCATCAGTCCATTTTAAATGACCGGCAGCGTTCCTTGGTGTTGTTGATAAATGGCTTTCGCCTTGCATAGTAGAGTTTTAACTTGCACTTACAGATGTACCGACCAACTGTGGTTACTTACAGTGGTTTTATGAAGTGTTCCTGAGCCCAGGTGGTGATATCCTTTACACCCTGATGTCGGTTTTTGATCTAGTACCGCCTGAGGGATCAAAGGTCTGTAATATCATCGCGTACGTGCAGTGATTTCTCCAGATTCTCTGAACCATTTGATGATTTTACGAACCCTAGATGGTAAAATCCCTAAATTCCTTGGAATAGCTCGTTGAGAAATGTTGTTCTAAAACTGTTCGACAAATTGCTTACAAATTGGTGACCCTCGCCCCATCCTTGTTTGTGAAATACTTAGCATTTCATGGAAGCTGCTTTTATACCCAATCATGGCACCCACCTGTTCCCAATTAGCCTGCACACCCGTGGGATGTTCCAAATAAGTGTTTGATGAGAATTCCTCAACTTTATCAGCATTTATTGCCCCCTTTCCCAACTTCTTTGTCACGTGTTGCTGGCATCAAATTCTAAAGTTAATGATTATTTGCAAAAAAAATGTTTTTATCAGTTTGAACATCAACTATGTTGTCTTTATAACATATTCAACTGAATATGGGTTAAAAATGATTTGCAAATCATTGTATTTTGTGTATATTTACATCCAACACAATTTCCCAACTCATATGGAAACGGGGTTTGTAGTAATTGTGAATAAGTACATTTGATCAGCAATGTAGCTCAGCATGAGCATATCAAGGGAAACCCATTATATGTGTATTTGCAATGGACTTTCTCCTGCCAAAGCAACTGTTAACTACGAACAGGAAGATATGGCTCCATACAGACCATGAAAGCAATGTGATAAAATTTGTTGAGCCTTAATAACTAGCAAACTAATGCTGGTGTCAGGCTTGTTTATAAGCCGATATCTTTGTTGGCCCATTGAGGTCAAATCCTTGCACAGTTTCACAATAAGGGTCAATGGAGCTGGTCAGGCTGATAAGACTTCCATGTGGTGAGGCAGGCTGGACACTGATGGAGTGCTGAGATAAGGAGGGTCACAGTGGACAAACACGACCCACAGGAAGATAGGAGACTAGCTGGACAGACACTGGACTTTAGACCCAGCAGCAAGCAGGTTGGACCGTCTGAGGAGTTGTGTTTGGGTCGGCGCTTGACCTGAAATGAATATCTGATGCAGGCTTAATGTAACTTATTATGATTTTACTGTGTATTATATTTATATATATATATATATATATATATATATATATATATATATATATACTTTTTTAACAGCTTTGTATTATTAAGCCAGAACCCGACTGCCTCAACAACTTCTGGGGAAGCTTAGCTAACCTGAGTAGTTTTACTAAAGTGACCTTCATACATTGCTGGTTGAGATAGCAGTTCATGGTGGCTCTGCAATTCATCGTGCTCTGCCAAAGACCATGTTAACACCAAACAAAAAACATCAGAACTGAGGGGACCTGACAAAAAAATTAAACATGTTACATTATTGTTGTGCAGCCTCGGCGGTTAAAAATTTGTTGTGTTCAAAACATCTTTTGACTTGCAAAGAACAACAACTTCTGTATTTGAACCGCAAGATCCCTGTTGATACTGTAACACCGCCTTAACCCTCCTGTCATATTTTATGCCTGGACTTTTACTATATGAACACAGTAACTACACAAAGATGACGGAGTTAAACATGGGAGTCATCACAGGCTCATCAAGGGTCGGGGACTCCAGCGTCCTTTCAGGAAAAACGTGTTGAGAAAGGTAGAACATAGTACAAACAACGACAGTACTTTTTTGAAAATGTACAACATTTTGAAGATTGAACTTTTACGATATCTCCTTTGAGCTGCTTTTTGGTCAAAGACACTGTCACCAGCTTCTTCATATTTTCATGGATAAATGTTCCCTTGTTGGATATTGTTTTAACCTCTGTGGTTAGTGTTTTTTCATACTTGTGCCTTAGTACGGTGCAGACTAGCAGTGCTACGCTCCAATTGAGTCACTAGTCGGCTACAAGCTTGGTCAAGTTTTATTTTTTTTAATTCAATAGATATCATCTGGTTCTTCTTCTCAGCAGTGTATTTCATACTCGGTTTCTTTGTTCCAATGGTTAGAAAACAAAATTCAGTTGATCTCTTGCTATAAGATAATCTAGCGATGTCCTTACAAGGTTTGACATTTGCTACGGCAACTTGCAGCGAGGATGCTTGTAACCCAAATGTTGCTCACAACAATTATCTCAAAACGCGGTCGAAAATGGATGGATGGCACTTGTAAATTGGGGCACTCCTAAATCAAAGTACAATCGTATTTAGGGTTGTTTTACTGCGTGTAAACATGTAAAAAATATATGTTTTGTGCAGCAATAAAAAAAGTAGGACTGCTTACTGTAAAACTGAATCTGGTATGTTAGAGTAAATCTTACGGTCAAACCTTTTGGGTTTCAAAGCACTCGATTTTACTTCTAAATGTTAAATTGCATTGTAAGTGTACAGTTCTTGGAAGCAATTTAAGATTAAATCAAATATAATGGAAAAAAAAAATAACTTCAGTCTGAAGATGCCTTCTAAGAAGCAAAACATGTTTTTAACATGTTTGTAATGTAATTCACCATATTTGTTGCATTACAACATGACTCCTTCTTCAACCAAGCTTCTGTGCCCCCACTCATACCTGCACCAACACCTCTAGCTCCACCCCCACACCAACTGTGGGAAAGACATTTTATCAGCGTCTGTCCGTTGTTCTCTGGTGGGGATAGATACAGAGAAGATAGATGAGTGTTTTGACATGGAGAGTGTTAGACAAACACTCTTATCAGGCTCACCACTTTAGACCGACCCCCTGAAACAGTGTCCCGAACCATGGGTGACAAAAAGGGGGAAGAGTATAGGGGGGGGTAAGATGAGACATTTTTTGTATTTGTTTTTTATCACTAAAAGGTGAATATCCATAACGAGAGGTTTCCTCCTTAACCACAATATGCTCACCCTGCAACAATCACCAGTGTTGCTCATGCTTGTTCACAAATAAACACATTTGTTAAGACCTCTCCTGACTGCACAGCAACACTTTTCTTGCAGCCCAAGCTCTCTTTGGTTTTTTTGGCTCCCCAGCTATCTATCTCCCGCTGGACTGTAGCAGGCTCAAACCACAGCCGTCACTGCTATCCTTCTACAGTTATCACATAGAGGAACTACACAAAAAGAATCTGCTGAACTGAGCCATGACTGGAAGTGCTCAAATTATATCATACGCCCTCTGCTGTTGAGCTACTGCCTGCTTAGCCTGTGGTCTTTAGGTTCGGGTCAAGTTCAAGTCAAATGCAGACTTTGTTTCCCCTCAAACTCCATTTAAATTAGCAACACTCTGACTTGGAAGTTATTCATTTTAAATTATTTTTGGTTGATTTATATAAGAAAATGCAAAAAACATAGAATATGACAAAACCTCTACTTATTTTTTCTATGCCAATAAAAACTTGTGCTTGAAAGAACATACATGTAAGAAAAATATATTAATGCTTCCATGGCAAAATACAATGGCAATATATAAACAGGACACAATGATTGGATGGACTGCAATGGGGAAAAAAGTACCACTTAACTTCATAAGCTCATGGTCAATAAGCATACAGCACATGCTGTAGTGACAAAGATCTTACCTATTATAAACACTAGCAACAGAACGGGTGGACGAAGAAGAATGATGTCTAAGTATTAATCAGTCAATCAATCAATCAAAGTTTATTTATATAGCCCTAAATCATGAGTGTCTCAAAGGGCTTCACAAGCTACAACATTCTCGGCTCAGATCCCACATCAGGGCAAGAAAAAACTCAACCCAATGGGATTACAGTGAGAAACCTTGGAGGGGACCGCAGATGTGGGGACCCCTCCTGGGCGACCGGTGCAAGGGATTAATGGAATTTGTGTATGACGATTTACAGTGGGGCAAAAAAGTATTTAGTCAGCCACCGATTGTGCAAGTTCTCCCACTTAAAATGATGACAGAGGTCTGCAATTTTCATCGTAGGTACACTTCAACTGTGAGAGATCCCGGAATGCACATTGTAGGAATTTTTAAATAATTTATTTGTAAATTATGGTGGAAAATAAGTATTTGGTCAACCATTCAAAGCTGTCACTGATGGAAGGAGGTTTTATGCTCAAAATCTCACGATACATGGCCCCATTCATTCTTTCCTTAACACGGATCAATCGTCCTGTCCACTTAGCAGAAAAATAGCACCAAAGCATGATGTTTCCACCCCCATGCTTCACAGTAGGTGTGGTGCTCTGTTGTATCATCCATGTATCCATTTTGGTATAAACTCAACTCGTTGTGTTTGGAGGAAGAAGAATACTGAGTTGCATCCCAAGAACACCATACCTACTGTGAAGCATGGGGGTGGAAACATCATGCTTTGGTGCTATTTTTCTGCTAAGTGGACAGGACGATTGATCCGTGTTAAGGAAAGAATGAATGGGGCCATGTATTGTGAGATTTTGAACCAAAACCTCCATCAGTGAGAGCTTTGAATGGTTGACCAAATACTTATTGTCCACCATAATTTACAAATACATTCTTTAAAAATCCTACAATGTGAATTCCTGGATTTTTTTTTCACATTCTGTCTCTCACAGTTGAAGTGTACCTATGATGAAAATTACAGACCTCTGTCATCATTTTAAGTGGGAGAACCTGCACAATCGGTGAATGACTAAATACTTGTTTTCCCCACTGTATATACAGACTATGGCCATCTATGTCAAGATATTAAAAAGTCTTAAACACAACTTTCGGTTTATAAGGCATTAAAAGCCTTACATTGCCCATAATGTTTGGAATGTTCAAACGGGAGGCATATAATGTAATATGGGACTGAGCCAGTGACACTTCTCTATCCATATTTGTGTTTGTTTTATCCGCAATTGCATTAGTTGCAGCTGAACTATCCGAGGATCCATTAGCTGCCCAATCAGGTGCCTAATGTAAAAACATTAAACGGAATAGCTCCTGCACTAAAACAACGATAATACTAAATTATTTACAAAGGGACCTTTTATGGGCAGAAACTATTCAAGAACTAGTGGTTAAAGTATGGCGGTTTTACCCCGGATTAATAATAATAATAATAATGGATTAGATTTATATCGCGCTTTTCTATTGTTGGATACTCAAAGCGCTCACAGAGAAGTGGGAACCCATCATTCATTCACACCTGGTGGTGGTAAGCTACATTTGTAGCCAAAGCTGCCCTGGGGTAGACTGACGGAAGCGTGGCTGCCAGTTTGCGCCTACGGCCCTCCGACCACCACCAATCATTCATTCATCATTCATTCACCAGTGTGAGCGGCACCGGGGGCAAAGGGTGAAGTGTCCTGCCCAAGGACACAACGCCAGCGATTTGGATGTCAACAGGTGGGAAGCGAACCTGCAACCCTCAGGTTTCTGGCACGGCCGCTCTACCCACTACGCCATGCCGCCCCATTCATCCATTCATGCGCGTCACGAATTAGATGACGAGGCATTTGGCTACCTTAAGAGAGTCATAGTTACTCCCGCCGTTCACGCGCGCTTCAGTGAATTTCTTCACTTTGAAATTCAGAGGCCCCGACACGGAAAGGATTGACAGATTGATGGCTCTTTCTAATTTGCTGCTGAACGGCGACGCCACGGAACGTCTCCACCACTCGCCGTCCACCAAGCCACACTGCGCATTGTTACGGATCCGTCGTTCAGCCAAATAGGACACACTTTTACAAGATCTCACAAATCCGCACAATAAGGGGAGTTGTAGTAGTGGCAACTGCAGGCCCAAAACACAAGAATTGGTTTATCTAAGCAGCTTACATGTCTTATTAATGCAACCTTTCTGTTCCCCAAATGTGTGCATTCATACAAGTTAAACATATTACATAAAAAAGTTTCAAGTAGTCATACAAAACCCGTTTCCATTTGAGTTGGGAAATTGTGTTAGATGTAAATATAAACAGAATACAATGATTTGCAAATCATTTTCAGCCCATATTCAATTGAATACACTACAAAGAGAAGATATTTGATGTTCAAACTCATAAACTCTTTTTTTTTTTGCAAATAATAATTATAGTCATCATTGTCACCGACGTCCCACTGGGTGTGAGTTTTCCTTGCCCTTATGTGGGCCTACCGAGGATGTCGTAGTGGTTTGTGCAGCCCTTTGAGACACTAGTGATTTAGGGCTATATAAGTAAACATTGATTGATTGATTGAACTTAGAATTTCATGGCTGCAACACGTGCCAAAGCAGTTGGGAAAAGATATTTGATGTTCAAAGATATTTGATGTTCAAACTCATAAACTTTTTTTTTTTTGCAAATAATAATTAACTTAGAATTTCATGGCTGTAACACGTGCCAAAGTAGTTGGGAAAAGGCATGTTCTCCACTGTGTCACACCTTTTCTTTTAACAACACTCAATAAACGTTAGGGAACTGAGGAAACTAATTGTTGAAGCTTTGAAAGTGGAGTTCTTTACCGTTCTTGTTTTATGTAGAGTTTCAGTCGTTCAACAGTCCGGGGTCTCTGCTGTCGTATTTTACGCTTCATAATGCGCCACATATTTTTGATGGGGGACAGGTCTGGACTGCAGGCGGGCCAGGAAAGTACCTGCACTTTTTTTTTACGCAGCCACGTTGTTGTAACACGTGCTGAATGTGGCTTGGCATTGTCTTGCTGAAATAAGCAGGGGCGTCCATGAAAAAGACGGCGCTTAGATGGCAGCATATGTTGTTCCAAAACCTGTATGTACCTTTCAGCATTAATGGTGCCTTCACAGATGTGTAAGTTACCCATTCCTTGGGCACTAATGCACCCCCATACCATCACAGATGCTGGGTTTTGAACTTTGCGTCGAAAAAGTCTGGATGGTTCGCTTCCCCTTTGGTCCGGGTGACACAATGTTGAATTATTCCAAAAACAATTTGAAATGTGGACTCGTCAGACCACAGAACACTTTTCCTCTTTGCATTAGTCCACCTTTGATGACCTTGGGCCAAGAGAAGCCGGCGGCGTTTTTGGATGTTGTTGATAAATGGCTTTCGCTTTGCAGAGTAGAGCTTTAACTTGCACTTACAGATGTAGCAACAAACTGTATTTAGTGACAGTGGTTTTCTGAAGTCTTCCTGAGCCCATGTGGTGATATCCTTTAGAGATTGATGTCGGTTTTTGATACAGTGCCGTCTGAGGGATCAAAGTTCACAGTCATTCAATGTTGGTTTCCGGCCATGCCGCTTACGTGGAGTGATTTCTCCAGATTTTCTGAACCTTTTGATGATATTATGGACCATAGATGTTGAAATCCCTAAATTTCTTGCAATTATACTTTGAGAAACGTTGTTCTTAAACTGTTTGACTATTTGCTCACACAGTTGTGGACAAAGCGGTGTACCTCGCACCATCCTTTCTTGTGAAAGACTGAGCATTTTTTGGGAAGCTGTTTTTATACCCAATCATGGCATCCACCTGTTCCCAAATAGCCTGTTTACCTGTGGGATGTTCCAAATAAGTGATTGATGAGCATTCCTCAACTTTATCAGTATGTACCTTTCCCAACTTCTTTTTCATGTGTTGCTGGCATCAAATTCTAAAGTTAATGATTATTTGCAAAAAAAAAACAAGTTTATCAGTTTTAACATCAAATATGTTATCTTTGTAGCATATTCAACTGAATATAATGATAAATTGGTTGTACTCGTATAGCGCTTTTCTACCTTCAAGGTACTCAAAGCGCTTTGACACTACGTCCATATTTACCCATTCACACACACATTCACACACTGGTGGAGGGAGCTGCCATGCAAGGCGCTAACCAGCATCCATCAGGAGCAAGGGTGTAGTGTCTTGCTCAAGGACACAACGGACGTGACAAGGTTGGTACTAGGTGGGGATTGAACCAGGGACCTTCGGGTTGCGCACGGCCACTCTCCCAGTGCGCCAAACCGTCCCCAATATGGGTTGAAAAGGATTTGCAAATCATTGTATTCCGTTTATATTTACATCTAACACAATTTCCCAACTCATATGGAAACGGTGTTTGTATTTTATTTTTTTTGCTGTGAATTTGATCCTGAAAAATGTGCAGATACCCTGCTGTACATAGCCTTTGCAGTGGGGGTAGCAACTACTACAGTTGCATAGGGATTCATGATATCATACATGGACAGCACGGTGCACAGAGGTTAGTGCATGTGCGTCACAATATAAAGGTCCTTAGTAGTCCTGAGTTCAATCTCGGGCCCGGGATCTTTCTGTGTGGAGTTTGCATGTTCTCTACCCGTGTTTGCACCGGTTCCCTTCGGGTACTCCGGCTTCCTCCTTCCTCCAAAAACATGCACCTGGGGATAGGTTGATTGGCAACACTAAATTGGCCTTGGTTGTGATTGTGAGTGTGAATGTTGTCTGTCTATCTGTGTTGGCCCTGCGATGAGGTGGCGACTTGTCCAGGGTGTACACCCCTTCTGCCCGAATGCAGCTGTGATAGGCTCCAGCACCCCCCGCGACCCCAAAAAGGGAAAAGTGTTAGAAAATGGATGGATGGATGAATATCATACGTAAAAATACGCTGTTAGTACCTAGCTGATAAAACATATCAAACAGTAGGCACCACATCTAATGTATATTTTTTTCTATTTTTTTTTACAGATGAGCTGGAATTCGGTGGAGAAGGCAGTGTTAGCAGGGTCGTTGCTCGCCGGGACCTTCAAATAGACACTAAGTGGGGCCCCTTTCCTGGGATCCTCCAATTAAAAGGCAACACAGATGATGCGGAGTCAGAGGTGAGGACAAAAAATTGTTTTTATTACAAACAAAGTTACTCCGAATGTATTCTGGTAATATTTGTCGACTGTCAATTAATGCAATTTAGCAACACAGACAAGTTGTTGCCCAGCCAATTGACCTTATTTGTTATTGTTTTATGTCAAATTAGATTGAAATCCAGGTTGTTTTACCACATAAGGGTTTATAGGTTCCACTGTACTTCCATTTAATTGATAATACTGGTGGATTGATTCAAAAAATGCTGTGAAATAAGGTTTTGAAATCTTTGTTTTGCTGCACATTTGTAGACCAACACCCAAGTTATAGACAGATTGATGACCTGAAGTGTTTTAATTATAAAAGGTCAATGGTCAGGGCAAACACAGACCTTATCACATTAGTGTGACTGTCGTTGGAAATAAAAACAGGTATGTCTGTGTGTGTGTGTGTGTGTGTGTGTGTGTGTGTGTGGGTGTGGGTGGGTGGGCGGGCGTGCGTGCGTGCGTGGTACCGGATGGAGCCCTATCAGAGGTTGTTATTTTATCATGTGTGAGTCAATCTAATCATAAGATGCTGATGCTGGGGAAGACTTCTTGGTCCAGAGCGCTGGTTGTGACACACACTTGCACAAAAAAGTATCACTTGAAATAGGTCAGTCAGTTTGACCAGTCCATTTTTTGATTGAGGCTACATGTAGATGACAAGCGGTCCTTTACCTCTCCCTTCCTTTCCTCCCTTCCATCGCCAGACATCCGCCTGTCTTTTATCTCCACATGGCGCCATCCGCCTGGACAGCAAACCCCAGTGATTGATTTCTGTTTGATAGTCTCTCATTTCTAAGATTGTGAATATAATCAGTCAGCATGCAGAAAAAGTGTGTGTCCATGCAAGCAACCACTTGATCACACGCTCATTCACGCTCATGCCCTTCCACTGTCCGTACTGTCCCGTTCGTCCTAAAGTTTGTCGCTACTCTTTTAAAGGCTTTGCATTCAAGCAGAAAGCAGTTAATTCTCATGTTTAATACCAGTGTGATCTCCTCTACTTTATTTTATGCCCACCGTCTATCGTCTCCTTCCTTGCTATCTATGGACCGAAGGAGTGAGGAGTCGGCCGCTTGGTATCTATTGGAGATAGTGGTCTTAATCTCACATTCCTCCTGTTTCTCCCCGTCACACTATATCCTCCCCTTTTCTGGCCATCCTTCCATCCCACCCTGGGTCAAAAGGAGTCAGGCTATCCTCCAAACTTACTTGGAAAAGAGTTGTGCTTACACAATCACACTTGTTCAATTAGTTACAATGGAACTTCTTAAAATGATCTCAAGCCAGAGTCACTGCCTTAATAGATCCAAATTAGGATGACTAGTTTAAATGTATGATATTTTGCCAACATTTTTTAATAATTTTTTTTGTTAGGGCTGTCAAAAGTTAAGTCATGTGATTATTCACAAAAAATGATCGCATTTATCATGTATACACAGATATTTCACACAATTTATTTTGACTGTTCATGCTCCATTGCCTTAACCATGGATGGTACAAGCGGCCGAAATGAGTTTCCTCCGCCGGGTGGCGGGGCTCTCCCTTAGAGATAGGGTGAGAAGCTCTGCCATCCGGGAGGAGCTCAACGTAAAGCCGCTGCTCCTCCACATCGAGAGGAGCCAGATGAGGTGGTTCGGGCATCTGGTCAGGATGCCACCCGAACGCCTCCCTAGGGATGTGTTTAGGGCACGTCCAGCTGGTAGGAGGCCACGGGGAAGACCCAGGACACGTTGGAAAGACTATGTCTCCCGGCTGGCCTGGGAACGCCTCGGGATCCCCCGGGAAGAGCTGGACGAAGTGGCTGGAGATAGGGAAGTCTGGGCTTCCCTGCTTAGGCTGCTGCCCCCGCGACCCGACCTCGGATAAGCGGAAGATGATGGATGGATGGATGGATGGATGGTAACCAAAGTGTGTAGTCTTTTTTTAAATTCATTTAAATAATACAAGCAAGTATGAACCTTTAGATTAATTGTAATTAATCCTAATTAAAAGTCTGATTAATCTGATTAAAAATATATATAATTTGACAGCAAAATTGTTTTTGTTTTCTAAACAAAACTGTATACTCCCAAATTTGTTTTAAGAATATGTAAGATTTGTTTTCTTTGTCTCTCAATATTCATACTTTGGTTGTATATTTGAAATTGTTTTTCTTTGTCATCTCATTTTATATTGTGAATTATTGTTACTTTTCTCACTTCTGTTACATACTAAGTCTCGCCCCCCTCTCACCACCCACCCACGTCCCATCTCAGGAAGAGATTGGCACAACCCAGACAGTGATGGCCCTTCCGGCATTGCCCTTCCTCTCTCAACTTATCCCTCAATAGATTTACCATAGACTGTGTTTGGTGCAGAGAGATAACCGGTAATAACCGGTAGGTAGGATGCCTACTTAGCAACAACACCCAAACAGGGATTTTGTGTGTACAGAAATGTATTAAAAGTTCAAGTGAAGATGCTGCACACAGCATGTTTTTTCTATCTAAAAAATATTGAAATTTATGGACTTGAGGATGTGGATATGTGCAGCTACAGTATCATGGAGTTACTGTAACTCTGTCAATGCAGAGAAACACATCTCCATTATTAGATTAGCAATGGGTTACCTGGCCTGTGTCATATGGAAATACTTCAATTTGCATCTTTTAAGAAAGAGGTGTAAAACCATTTATCTATTTAAACATTTTCTAGCTGATATGGCCGTCGAAGTTTACAACAGCGTTGTGACAATGTTTACTGATGGACTGATCACATGGCTGCTGATTCCTCCCGTTTTTGGTTGAATGAACAACCAGGTCCTCCACAGCTAACCTCCCATGGCAACCCCACAGTGAGCTCATCAGGGCTGCTCATCTGATTGGATCACATAGAACAAATCTGATATTAGATCGCCTCTTGTTTGATTGGATCCTGCTTTAATTAACTGATAGTACAAATGCATGTCATTGGACCAAAGTTGGTGGTTTGTTTTGAAATTGTATGTTGAGTGACGGGGAGTAACTGATGATGCAAGTTTCTACACGGGATTTATGTCATCTTTGTGTCTTCCCAGTGGACAGATGCCCAAAACAAAATCCCAGCACACTATTCACTATAGAAACCCCCCATTTACAACATGGTTGCTATTGTTCTGCCTCCTTCAGTGCTTCCCAGAGGCTCACACCACCCCAATCCTGTCTTTCTTGGAAAGGCAGCCTGAAGGCACGATCCTAGAAGACGCAGAGTAGTGGAGTTCAAAGCGTTATCACACGCGAACGTCTTTTCATCATGTTTTAGAAACAAGCGTTTGCACTAATCCCCAAATAATCTCTCCAGGAGAACTTGGGCGATAAGGCGCGCCACCCACGGCTTTTCAAACACTTTTGGGGTCGTCACTTCCCACTCTCTATCTCTTCTTCACTCTACCTCTTTTCCTTTTCTCATCCATCCATTTTCCCACCATCACTTCCTCAAAGACAAGTGAAGGTGAACACCTACTTAACCGCCCACGAGCGGTCGTCTTTATTTCTCACTCTTTTTTTGTCGTTTTCTGAGCCAATTTGTTTACATCCTGATTTCCATCTTTGCGTTTATCGGAATTTATCAGCAGTTATTCCTCTTCAGCCATCTCTCTTCCCCGCCCTTCATATTAGAATGTTAATTAAAATGATGCTTCTTCATAAGAAGACAAATCGATCTTTACGGTGCGACACCTTATGTTATGCCCTCGGGTACAAGCTAGATACGCCACTTTCAGTGCATAAAGCAGGGAAATTCAACTAAAATGTTTTGGTGGCCACATTTCCAGAAATCTAAGGATTAGTTTTACAGTTTATAGTGCTTTCTCTAGTGACTCAAAGTACATGACACTGAGAAGTTGAACCCATATTTCTTTCAGTCTACCTTCACACTATGATGGTGGTAAGCTACATTTGTAGCCACAGCTGCCCTATGGTAGACATGACAGAAGCGTGACTACCAATTTGCGCCGATTGCTTCTCTGACCACCACCAAGCAATAATTCACATTCATACACCAGTGTGGACTGCACTGGAGACAAGGCGGGTGAAGGGTCTTGCACAAGAACACAAGGGCATTGACTAGGGGCCAAAGAGATGTATTGTTATTTTCAATGGGTAATTACATACCCTAAAGAACGTATCGCTGAAGTTGGATTCGTCCAAGAAACACTCGAGTTTCTGGACGGCCGCTCCACCCCATTTTCCATTATTATCTTACACTTTAGATTGGAATACAATGTTGATTTCTAAAAACAACTACATATCCTCCTCAGTGATTATTAGCGCTTTCTACTTTCACCTGTCTTAAAACTTCATATTAGCTGATTTTCAAGCGACAGAAGCGACTACAACCCTGATAGGAAACAAGGCAATGATCAGAAAACAGGAGAGAATCTGAAGAAGATAAAATCACTGCTACTGATATCATTAAGCCAGGTACATGAAGGACAACTCCCCATAGAGGAAGCAAGAACTGGTCCAATGCAACAAAACATTTAAAGGTGCCATATGTAATAATCTGCGATGAGGTGGCGACTTGTCCAGGGTGTACGAAACCTTCCGCCCGATTGTAGCTGAGATAGGCACCAGCGCCCCCCGTGACTCCAAAGGGAATAAGCGGTAGAAAATGGATGGATGGCATATGTAATTATGTGGCCAGAAATGGTACTGCAACCACGGTCAAAATGATGTAGTCCCCTCGCAGCCAAACCCAGCTCGATCGACTGGGCTACTCCAAGGAACTTCAAATTTCCACTGCCTCTTACTAGGGGTTGAGGTACTGGGACTATAATAGCTGAATAGACAAGCGTTTTGTCAATAACAAATTTCTAACCAACACATTTTACACAGAAATTGTCACGCCTGTTAATCTGGTTTTATGTTTGGTAATGTTTTGTTTTGTTTTCTGGACTCTTGTTCTGTTTTTTCACTTCCTGGTTTGTTTTTGTTACCATAGCTACTCATTACTTTCCACCTGTTTCCCCTAGTCACGCCCCGATCATCAGCCTCTCACACCTGTTTCTAGTTACCACGGCCACTATTTATGTCACTTGCTTTCTGTTTATCGTTCTGGGATTTTTCCATTCTGCCTCATGCCTGCATTTCTCGTACCAACCTTCATGCCTTGCCACGCTCCTAAACCTTTGGACCACGCCACGTAAGATCCGTTTACTTTTTCGCCTAAGTGCAAGTTTTTTGGTTTATTGAGTATCTTTGTTAGCATCTTTTGTTTATTTATAGATAGCCATGCCATTGTGTTGTTTCTGTTAAAGTATTAGTATAGATTATTAGCCGCAACCGAGCGCGTTCTTTGTTTTGCCTTTTTGTATTTTAGTAATAAATAAAATGTACTTACATTCTTGCCTGACTTGTCCCACATCATCCTTGCATCGAGGAAGCACAAACAACCACAGTTCCGGCATGACAGAAATGTGGCTTTTTTTTTTAGGAAGAAGTACATCATGCTTGCATACAATATCACAACAAATGGCAACCATATGGAAAACAAAGACTAAAACAAAGTACCACCAACGCAAAGAATGGTTGTACTGGTGAAAATAAGTAGAGCATGCTTAGCAGCCGAATGTACGGCCAAAACTAAATAGGAGCCTTTTTACCAAGGTATCCCTACTGGCTACACAAATGAGGAATTATTTTATCATTTGATTTGGCTGTCTCTATACTTTTCACATTGCCATGATGACAGCCGTGCTAATATTGGAACCCATTTCCTCAGCGTGTCAGCATATTGAGAACGAAATTGGCACTGACACTACCCATACCCACGTAGGTTTTATTTGTTGGGTATATATTTTGCCAGTTCCATTGCACATAAATATACAGGCTAACGGGCAAATATTTCCTCCATTTGCCTATATCTGGATGTGTCATTGACCGGGCTAGCATGTTAAGCATTCGTTGCACGAACAAACTAGCTTTGTTATACAAGATCATAAACTGTATTGGACAATTTAGTTTAACCACAAAATGTCAATTTCCATTTACTACAAGTAATAAGAAAACATAAATGCCTGACATACTTGTCAAGGAGGAAATTAGCAAGTTTGGCGTCAGATGAAAAAATCTTCTATGCCTTCAATCGTCTTCATCATTTGAAAGCTTCCCCGATACAAATCCTCGTTTAGTTCCTGGCTTTGTCGTGAATAAGTTAAGAAACGTAACAACGCGTTTTAGATATACCAAGGTCCGACATGTTTAGTAACATGTAGTAACCAGCGACAGTAGCTCGACGAAGAGGGCGGTGCGTAACTGGCAACAATGTGACACACTCACAGACTTTCTTATTGGTCAAACGGTGGAGGGCGGGACATCGAAATGAAAACAATATCGAGATTTCGGGACTGTAAATATAATTTTGAAATGAGGATATCTCGGCTGAACTACTGTTATTAGTTATAGAAGTATTCAAAAAGAACATGATTTATTAATTCCTTTTGACATATCAAGGCCATTTAATTCGATGTGAGCCACATGGTAGCAGGGCGTGTGTCGCGCCTCGCTCCTTCATGCCTAATTAACTTTAAATCCGCCGATACAAACTCTCCCCTAACAACACATTAAACCAAGAAGTTTGCTGTTTGTACATGTTTATTCTCTGATTCCTCTAAAAATGCTGAAAACCAGAGGAAATCAGACTGATCCGGAACCCGAACTGTCTATGGCGTCTTTGACCCCTTTGCCCGAGTCCCATTGAGTATCTCTTTTCAAAGATTTCAAAACTTCGCTCGCAGCTACAGAGGGCAAACTGGACGAAGTACAAGCCACGGTGTCTGCAAACTCTGCCAAACTCCAAAATCTATAGATTACGGCTACTGACCTGGAGTGCCGCGTGCAAACTCTGGAAACATCCATTACAGCACTAGCAGGCAAAAATACCAAACTGGCAGTCAAAGTTTTAGACCTTGATTCCCGCGCCCACAGGTCCCTCGCCCCCAAACCTCCAGCAGTTCAGCGACCAAAACCAGTTATCATAAAGCTCCTCAGGTTCCAGGAAAAGGACGCGATTATCCGGGAAGCCCGGTCCAAGAGAGGAAAGCTGAAGTTCCGTGGTCACTCTATCTTGGTCTTTGAGGATTATACACCCGAAGTTGTCGACCAGCGAAAGGAGTACAGCGATGTCATGTCGAAGCTCTTCAAGCTAGGTCTCAGACCTGCCCTGCGCTACCCGGCCAAACTTTCCATCATGGTGGAGACAGGCAGGAGATCCCTCTCCTCGGTCAATGAGGCTAAGGCATTCATCGCGACCCGGGCCACGAGCTGCAACTTGGATGTTGAGCCAGCTACTGAGCCGGCAAACGGCTAACGTGACTTGCTACACGCTAAGGCTAATGTTAGCTAGCTAGCTCTAGCTAGCTAACACACCTTAACTTTCTCGGAGCTGAGTAACATTAACATTAACATACATCTCTCCTTACTGATCTACCAGCCCACGCCTTCACGTTGCGCTTTAAAGTCAATGTGTACAATCCCATGTGTTGATGTTCCTCATATTGTTCACAGCGTTTGTTGCTGTTTTGGTTTTCTCTGAAGTGACATTAGCGCAGGCTACACCTGGATCTGATACACACGTGACATTCGTGTTATTGTTTCGGTCTCGTATTGGCCGTAATTTCTTTTTACCCCACGGGGTGGCACTGATGTGCCTCTGAACTGGTCCAAAACCTGACTGCTAGTTGGGACCTTTCTTTTTTGGTTAGGAACTTTTACGTTTTCGTGGGACTCATACGTCCATCAGGGTGACTACGCGTGACATTTGGTGGGTTGTTGGCGGGTTGGGGGAGGTGCGTGAATGTTTATTTTCTCAGCATGTCATGTCATATTCATACATTGAAAGGGGATTGATGCGATCCTATGCTAAATGGAAGCAGCATTTTCCAGTATGTATGGTACGAGTGTGTGTGAATGGGAGTGCCCATGTATGAGCATTTAGTATTTGAATGCCATCCCAGCAGGCAAACCTGACTACTTTCATATATTATTTTATGGGTTTTGAAGACCTTGACACTGTTGGAGATTTACAGCACTGTATTGGTATTGGCAATAATATAAACTGCAATGTCTATGACCCTGAGCAATTAAAGTCCTTATATAATCTTTCTAATTACTAATTTTTACATTTGAATGTTAGAAGCCTGAATAAACATCACACTGATTTAGCCTCTCTACTTTCCAACATGAGCTGTATGTTTAACTTTATTCCCATTAGTGAATCGTGGCTTTCTGATTCCTCATATATTGATCTGTTTAGACTGGGTGGATGCAATTTACAAGTAAAAAATAGACTCAGTGGAAGAGGTGGAGGTGTGTGCCTCTATGTCCAGAACAATCTTCATGCCAAAGTATGCAACATCACCCTAGAAGATGATCTCTGTGAATCCTTGTTCATGGAGATCAACAACAAAGGAAAAAAGTTAATTGTTGGAGTACTCTATCGTCCTCCTGATTCACCTCTTGACACTTTTCTTTCCAAATTGGATGAACTATTACTCAGTCTAAATGAACTAAACAAAAACCGCATCTTTCTTGGGGACTTTAATATTGATATTTCTAAGGAGGATGGAGCAAAACTGAACTTTATCAACACGTTACATTCCTCTTCCTTCTTCCCCACAGTCAATATGTTCCCTCGAGTCACAGATGCCTCAAAAACAATAATCGACAAAATTATTACTAACATCCGGAATACAAAGCTCGTAACAGGGGTGGTGCAATCCGATATCACAGACCACTTTCCCATAATACTATTCTTTGACTCTGGCAAAACTCCATCCCCCCTTGTCCCTTCCCAATATGGTTTTCGTAAAAAAAGCACCACCTGTATGGCTATATTCGACCTCTTGGAAAAGGTCAATGACTGTATTGAAGAAGGAAAATGCAGTATTGGCAATTTTTTGGATCTGTCCAAGGCCTTTGACACAATAGACTTTGAGATCTTATTGTGAAGTGAAGTGAAGTGAATTATATTTATAGAGCGCTTTTTTCTCTAGTGACTCAAAGCGCTTTACATAGTGAAACCCAATATCTAAGTTACATTCAAACCAGTGTGGGTGGCACTGGGAGCAGGTGGGTAAAGTGTCTTGCCCAAGGATTGTATAAGCTATATCAATATGGTGTCAGAGGGGTACCTCTCGATTGGTTCCGTTCTTACCTATACGGAAGGCAACAATGTGTATGCGTCAATGATCACAATTCACCCTGTATGACCATAAATTATGGGGTTCCCCAGGGATCCATGTTCGGGCCTCTTCTTTTTATCCTATACATAAATGATTTTGTAAACTCCTCCGAAACTTTTCATAAAGTAATTTTTGCTGACGATACACATTTGTTTACCTCACACAGGAGCCTACACGATTAACAAGTAACTGTCAATTCAGAGCTTGTAAAACTGGATTCCTGGTTCAAATGCAATAATCTCCCGCTTAATGTAAATAAAACTAATTGTATTCTATTTCATTCTAATAAAAATCGGACAAATACTGAGCATTGCCATATCAACATCAATGGGCAGGAAATACAGAGAGTGTACTCCATAAAATTCCTGTGGGTCATCATTGACAAATACCTCAATTTCAAATGTCACATTAGCCATCTGTTGAACAAATTATCCAAATATGTTGGCCTGTTCTTTCACCTTCGTCATTATCTTCCTCTTTATGCTGTACTTACCCTATACAAAACTCTCTTTGAACCACATCTAAACTACTGTAATATCATCTGGTGTAACACCTTCTCTAGCTACCTTCACAAATTAGAATCCATGCAAAAGAAAATCATACGGGCTTTGTCATTGTCCAAGTTTAATGCCCCCACTCGACATTTTTTCCATAAATATCATCTCTTAAGACTGACTGTGTTCAATATTTATGAAAATGCTTGTTTAACCTATCAAGTCATTTATAGGCTGAATCTTAGGCTCTTTAGCTTGGTTCCTATCTACCATCCCCAGCATGCCCACAACACTCGCAACTTAGATCTGATATCAGGTAAACATTGTTTACTGGCTTGTACCGCTCGAAGTGTTGTATGTAGGGGACCAAAGATTTGGAACCAGCTTAATGAGAGCCTCAAGATCCTGTATCCATTCTCCAACTTAAAAAAGAAACTGAAAACTTACCTAATAACCACCGATCTTTATTTAATCCCTTATGTGGGGTAGACTACTGTTGGGTTTTGCATGGTTGAATGAATGTATGTATGTATGTGTATGCTTGCTTTAGTACAATTATCTTGTGTTTATCATATAGCGTTGTTGTTGTTTTTTTGGTTGTTGTTTTTATGTTGTTGTGCTTGCCACCATGTGTCATCATTCCGCGTATATACTGTCCTCTGGACCCCCTGCCAAAAGCTTCTTTTACCTTATTTGGGAGACCCTTTCACGTACCAACATCTTTAAATGATGATATTCACTACTATTGTAATTGTTATATGGTATTGTTTCAGAAAAACTTGAAACTTGAACTTAATGACAACTTGACATGAAATTTTTACATATGACTCCTTTAAGGCTGTGCTTACACTGGACACCAAATATTTTTTTTCCCACAAAAGACACAGTTCAGATATTTTTTTTTGCCAGTCTCAACACTCCAAGTGCTTCAAATTAGATATTTTTGCATCAGATTTTGGCTACATCCCAAGGTAGTCTGAATTTGTTTGGAATCTAGTCTTTTCAAATGTGATTGCAGTCTAAATGGCAATGTGACATGCATAGACCCGCTCGACATCCATTGCATAGAGGGGGGGTTGCCCACCTTTGAGGTCCTCTCCAAGGTTTCTCATAGTCATCATTGTCACTGGCGTCCCACTGGGTGTGAGTTTTCCTTGCCCTTATGTGGGTTCTTCCGAGGATGTCGTAGTGGTTTGTACAGTCCTTTGAGACATTTGTGATTTAGGGCTATATAAATAAAAATTGATTGATTGATTGATTGATGTTTTGTCCTTTTACGTCGTCTTTTGTCACGCTACATCGTTCATGTGCACAAAATGATCACTTTCATTTTTGCAATCTGGCGACTTCGTCTACACAACAGCCATGTCACAAACCCGCTAACACGCTGATTTGATGCGTCCATGTTTTCTTGTGCACTAGCAGGGCTGTACAAAGGGTAGCCCCGCTCATCATTCACTGTCTCAGTCTTCCAACACGGAAGAAACAAGGTCTTAGTTGGAGGAACTGGTCAGGAAAAGACGTTGTTTTCACCACCTTAAAACTTGACACAAACTGCACTGCGCACTGTAACTATGAGGGTCGACAGGAATATTGAACAATAAATCAATGACTGAAGTGACAAACTTGCCATCCAAACAATACCATGTTTGTTGACAAGAATATACAGGCATGGAAGCACATTCAATCTATTTAGTAAGCAGTGATAACATAAACCAGTGAAGAACTGCACATGCAAGTGATGCCAAGGCCACATTGGGGACACTTTTGGGGCTCTGTGTGTTTATATTGAAGTCTGATAAAGAGCACAACCTACTTGTAAACTAAACAGTCAGCTGCAAAAATATCAAATTTAAAAAAAAATCGGATTTGGTCCACTTTGGCCTGCAGTGTAAACGTAGTCGAAGACAACAAAAAAATGTGAGAGAAGGAATTCTGGGAGAAATGTAAAAAGGCAGGTTAGTGCAGTGACTGACTGGTATCTACATTTTTCTGTCATCTCCTCCGGTTTCTGATTAGTGAGGGATGAAGTAAAGATGTGGCAAAGCCGGTCCCCGCATCTTCTATCGCTGCGCCTGTTCAGTAGCATGCTCTCCAAGATGAGGAAAAAGCAGGGCTTCATTTTCCAAGCGCTTATCCTGGGCTCTGATTTATGAATAACACACGTATATTTTCACTCTTAATTTGCCTGTCGCTAATCGAACCTGATTCTAGTTTGTCTATGGGATAGTTTTACGAAGTATGCAGGATATGGTCAAACAAAAATGTTGAAGGAATTAAAATTGTGGGTGCTGCGCGGGTGGGTTTGTGTGTGTTTCTATGAGAGAAGCGGAAGAGAGTCGGTTTCTGATTTTTATCTACCTTCCTTTCTTCTTTGTATTTTTTTGAGGATTCACACAGTGACCTCTTTGTTTGGGACAGTGCGCACACCCATGCAACTCCCTGAACAGGGAAAGGGACTATTTCCTGTAGCCAAGAGATGGAAGGAGAAAAGAGATAGAAAAGAGAGTGGTATGACAGAGATACAGAGGCTGGTGGACAGAAAAGGGAACAATCGGGAGTCTGAGAAAGGGAGAGTAGGAAAAAAGAAGTGAGTGTACATGGAAGAAGTCTTCAGTGAAAGAGGAGATGGGAGGAAGTGGGTAAATCAGGTGATTGAGTGAATGGTTTTGTGAGAGAGTGAATGAATAAAAGGTCTGCAGCTTATTAGAGTCCCAGTTTGACCACCTCAAAATGTAACAAACTGATAAGGCTGGGATAGGAATTGAGGAAAATTTCCATTTCCAGGTAAATGTACACGTGTGTACTGTATACCGAAATATCTTGCAACTGAAGACAGTAATAATAAAAAATTTCAGGTGAAATTGTGTGCACAACTTCAGATGTGTAACAGGATAGGATATTCAATTCCAATTTAAAGAAGACCAATCCATGAGAATTTATTCAAGCCAAGATCCAGGACATCACAATCTATTGAATGTATTACAATGACTACTGAACTTTAGTGAGTAAGGCCTGAGTGTGATGGATGCCAGCTAGTGTGGCTGTGCAGTGGTAAGTTGTGTAAACCTCACTAGCTAACACCACAAGAGCTGTGCTGGATAATGAGCTCATTATCTTGCACTGCTAGATTTGACTCTCTTTCGGCGGGGATTTCTGTGTGTGGTTGCTCGAAAGCTGACTGCATGTAAAGTGACAATAAACTGTATATACACACATAGACTGTACATCCATCCCATCCCCTATATATACACATATATATATATATATATATATATATATATATATATATATACATACACACACATATATATATACATATATATATATATATATATATATACACACACACACATATATGTGTATGCATGTATGTATGTATGTTCATATATGTATGTATACCGTATATCAGTGGTCCCCAACCTTTTTGTAGCTGCAGACCGGTCAACGCTTGAAAATTTGTCCCACGGACCGGGGGGGTTATTTATTTTATTTTCATAAAGAAATACAATCATGTGTGCTTACGGACTGTGTCCCTGCAGAATGTATTGATCTATATTGATATATAATGTATATATTGTGTTTTTATGTTGATTTAATAATTTAAAAAAATATATATATACATATTTCTTTTGCGGACCGGTACCAATCGGTCCGCGGATCGGTGCCGGGCCGTGGCCCGGTGGTTGGGGACCACTGCTGTGTGTATGTGTGTATATATATATATATATATATATATATATCATCCCCCGCGACCCCGAAAAGGACAATCGGTAGAAAATGGATGGATTATCCAATATTCTATACATGTATGACATCTACAAACCCCGTTTCCATATGAGTTGGGAAATTGTGTTAGATGTAAATATAAACAGAAAACAATGATTTGCAAATCATTTTCAACCCATATTCAGTTGAATATGCTACAAACACAACATATTTGAAGTTAAAACTGATAAACGTTTTTTTTTTGCAAATAATCATTACCTTTAGAATTTGATGCCAGCAACACGTGACAAAGAAGTTGGGAAAGCCGTCAATAAATACTGATAAAGTTGAGGAATGCCCATCAAACACTTATTTGGAACATCCCACAGATGTGCAGGCATATTGGGAACAGGTGGGTGCCATGATTGGGTATAAAAACAGTTTCCATGAAATGCTAAGTAATTCACAAGCAAGGATGGGGCGTGGATCACCGATTTGTAAGCAAATTGTCGAACAATTTTAGAACAACATTTTTCAACAAGCTATTGCAAGGAATTTAGGGATTTTACCATCTACGGTCTGTAAAATCATCAAAAGGTTCAGAGAATCTGGAAAAATCACTGCACGTAAGCGATGATATTACGGACCTTTGAACCCTCAGGCGGTACTGCATCAAAAATCGACATCAGTGTGTAAAGGATATCACCACATGGGCTCAGGAACAGTTCATAAAACCACTGTCAGTAACTACAGTTGGTCGCTACATCTGTAAGACAAGTTAAAACTCTATTATGCAAAGTGAAAGCCATTTATCAACAACACCCAAGAACGCCGCTGGCTTCGCTGGGCCCGAGCTCATCTAAGATAGACTGATGCAAATTGGTAAAGTGTTCTGTGGTCTGACGAGTCCACATTTCAAATTATAGTTGGAAACTGTGGACGTGGTGTCCTCCGGAACAAAGAGGAAAATAACCATCCGGATTGTTATGGACGCAAAGTTCAAAAGCCAGCATCTGTGATGGTATGGGGGTGTATTAGTGCCCAAGGCATGGGTAACTTACACATCTGTGAAGGCATCATTATTGCTGAATAGTCCATACAGGTTTTGGAGCAACACATGTTGTCATCCAAGCAACGTTATCATGGACGCCCCTGCTTATTTCAGCAAAACAATGCCAAGCCATATGTTAAAACAGCGTTGCTTCGTAGTAAAAGAGTGCGGGTACTTTCCTGGCCTGCCTGCAGTCCAGACATGTCTCCCATCGAAAATGTGTGGCTCATTATCCATCCATCCATTTTCTACCGCTTATTCCCTTTTGGGGTTGCGGGGGGCGCTGGCGCCTATCTCAGCTACAATCGGGCGGAAGGCGGGGTACACCCTGGACAAGTGGCCACCTCATTGCAGGGCCAACACAGATAGACAACATTCACACTCACATTCACACACTAGGGCCAATTTAGTGTTGCCAATTAACCTATCCCCAGGTGCATGTCTTTGGAGGTGGGAGGAAGCTGGAGTACCCGGAGGGAACCCACGCATTCACGGGGAGAACATGCAAACCCCACACAGAAAGATCTCGAGATCGGGATTGAACCCAGGACTGCAGGACATTCATATTGTGAGGCAGACGCACTAACCCCTCTTCCACCGTGAAGCCCTTGTGGCGCATTATGAAGTGTAAAATACGACAGCGGAGACTCCGGACTAAAGCTCTACATAAAACAAGAATGGGAAAGAATTCCACTTTCAAAGCTTCAACAATTAGTTTCCTCAGTTCCCAAACGTTTATTGAGTGTTGTTAAAAAGAAATGTGATGTAACACAGTGGTGAACATGCCCTTTCCCAACTACTTTAGTACGTGTTGCAGCCATGAAATTCTAAGTTGATTATTATTTGCAAAAAAAATATATGTATTTGAGTTTGAACATCAAATATCTTGTCTTCGTAGTGCATTCAACTGAATACGGGTCGAAAAGGATTTGCAAATAATTGTATTCCTTTTATATTTACATCTAACACAATTTCCCAACTCATATTGAAACGGGGTTTGTATATCATTGAACAAACTTCAGAACTATAAATTATTGTGTGTGTGTGTGTGTGTGTGTGTGTGTGTGTGTGTGTGTGTGTGTGTGTGTGTGTGTTTATTTAGGTATGTGTATGTTTATATATGTGTAAATACTATGTATGTGTGTACATTTATGAAGTTAGTGCACTGATATGGATATCAAATATATGTGTAATGTCATTAAATAAGCTTATTATTAATTTGATATCGAAATCACTACACTAACTTGAGTTGTTTTTCATTATTATTCATTCCAACTCCGTGAGCTGTGTTAGAGTAATCTGTGATCACGTTTAGATAACTCTGCATGTTTATTTACTACCAAATTGATAAGGGACGTGTAAGAATACAGTACAACCTTCAGTAAAGCCATATTTACTGAATATGTACCTCTCGTTGTCATGTGATTTTTACCATTATTTTATCAAATGATATTTAGTAACTGCATTCACATGCATTAAAAAAGTTATGTTAATTTAAATACAATCACTAAAACAAATGAGATGCCCTTTTGACGCACATTATTTCTAGGCTGGCGGGCCACATAAAAGGATGTGGTGGGCCAGGTGCTGTCCTGGGCCTTGAGTTTGACACCTGTAGCCGAAAGCAAACTCTGGTTTATTGAAAAAATGGTTATTTTTAATTTAGAAAGGAGCTGAAAAATGCACTCTGGAGAAGGCCTCGCTCTATTAATTTATATTAATATTATTCCTTCCGGCCGTAAATCGGACCTGTTTCCAGTGAGGGTTGGACTCCGCCAAGGCTGCCCTTTGTCACCGATTCTGTTCATAACTTTAATGGACAGAAATTCGAGGCGCAGTCAGGGCCTTGAGGGGATCCGGTTTGGTGGCTACAGGATTAGGTCTCTGCTTTTTGCAGATGATGTGGTCCTGAAGGCTTCATCTGACCAGGATCTTCAGCTCTCACTGGATCGGTTCGCAGCCGAGTGTGAAGTGACTGGGATTGGAATCAAGTCCATGGTTCTCCCCCGGAAAAGTGTGCAGTGCCATCTCTGGGTTGGGGAGGAGATCTTGCCCCAAGTGGAAGAGTTCAAGTACCTCGGAGTCTTGTTCACGAGCGAGGGAAGAGTGGATCGTGAGGTCGACAGGTGGATTGGTGCGGCGTCTTCAGTAATGCGAACACTGTATCGATCTGTTGTGGGGAAGAAGGAGCTGAGCCGGAAGGCAGAGCTCTCAATTTACCGGTCGATCTACGTTCCCATCCTGACCTATGGTCATAAGCTTTGGACTGAAAGGACAAGATCACGGGTACAAGCGGCCAAAATGAGTTTCTTCCACTGGGTGGCGGGGCTCTCCCTTCAAGATAGGGTGAGAAGCTCTCCCTAAGGAGGGGTTTAGGGCACGTCCCACCAGTAAGAGGCCACGGGGAAGACCCAGGACACGTTGGAAAAACTATGTCTCCCGGCTGGCCTGGGAACGCCTCGTGATCTTCCGGCAGGAGCTAGACGAAGTGGCTAGGGAGGGGGAAGTCTGGGCCTCTCTGCTTAGGCTGCTGCCCCCGCGACCCGACCTCATATAAGCAGAAGATGGATGGATGGATGGCGTACTCCTTCCATTATTTATATTTTAATTAAGTGGTGTAAATGTGTTATTACATCTGTCAAGTTATTTACTTTTTAATGGAAGGGTTCCGTCAGTTTTCTGTGTAAAATCACATTAGCACTGGTCATGTTAGTAAAGGGAGACCTGTGGCAGCAGACTATAAAATAGGCGGTAGGTGCAGTATAGCTCATGTCCGTGTAAGAAGAGGAATATATTCTTGACTTGGTTCAAGGAAAGTTCTCATTTTGTCGACCATCATCTTCACGGCAGTTTGGCTTCCCTCAGAATGAGCAAGCGAGGAGGGGATAGAGAGCAAGGAGGCATTCTTATACTGAACAAGAGAATGGCGGAAGAAAATGAAGAAATGAAATCAGCCTGGCATCATTTGCATTCAGGTTTTATCAGCATAGGAGGAGGGTGTTTTGGGGCCTGATAAGGAGAGGGTGTCGTAGGCTGTGCTGGAGGTGGAGGGGTTGGTGGAGCCATGTGCGAGCTTGAGTGTGTTTACGAATGTGATATATGAATTGACTTTAGTAAGAGAAGGTGGCTTACAGTTCAGCCGATGTGTGCGTCAGCGCCGACAAACACATTTGAATGTTCGAGCAGGAAAAGCAAAAAGTGTGTGTGTGTGTGTGTGCGTGTGTGTGTGTGTGTGTGTGTGGTGGGGCTGTGGAAGTGGGGGGTTAATATCAGACCAAATAATTAGATTCGCTATCGTCTCGGCAGCAGCAGTGCGGGGATCAGGCAGATTAAAGCCAGGCTTGAGGCTAGTTAATATTCATGAGGGGACTGGGGTCCGGGCGAGGGGCTTAGACTGCAGCTCAAAGACTCTCCTTTGGCTGATGGGGCTTAAATGCAGCGCTCTCGACCAAGATGGAGCTGAAGCAGGAAGGTCTGACTGATAGATGATGGAGGGCTGGATTGATACTTCCAATGACAGGGAAGAAAAAATTGAGTACATCTTCATCTCCTTGGGTTTATGGATCATTAGTTAAGACTACGCCGCCTACATTACGACATTGTCGCTAACGTCTAAGCATGCATCTTCCTGTTTCCTTTTCTCCTGCTTTCCTCAGCCATCTTGTCTTGTAGTTATCAGTATGCACCATACTCACATGTACCACAACATGTAGACAGCTGCGGCTTCCGGTCATGAGACTTTATCAAAGTCAACTTCTTTACTGGTGTGGTATTGTTTTGCGGGTATTACGTTCGTAATAAGCGCTTCTTTTATATTAGCAAAGTTCACAATAATTTATTTTACAATGGAAATGAATGCATACCTACTTGTCCTAAACAATAAGGTCTTCTGGCTTCCCTGATCAGTGGTCGCCACAGCAACTCATTATTTGAACCAAGCACTAACATAGTACATCACTGGAGTTGATGAAACTATGTCGGGAAATTTGCCATTATCAGTGACAGAGCAGGAAGCGGCTAGAAATACGTTTGCAGTAAAATTTCATATGAAGTGCTCTGTTTTTTGTTTTTTGTTGACATTTTACATACGATTCTTCACACACAAGGCATGATCCAAATATAGGAAGGGGCAGCCTTGGTTTATAATAAAGGTCAGCTATGAAAAGAGACATTTTGTCCTCTCTTCTATTACAGAAAAATAGTCTGGAACGATAAGAATGTAAGAAAAACACTCTATAAAAATGTCATCGTAAATTCATAGCAAATAGCTAGCTAATAATTGCATTATTTTCACTGTAACATTTACAGCGATTTGTTGTGCTACTACAAAAAGACATTGATTACTACATTTTAATGTAAAATAACAGTTGATTGTTGTGAAACGGCATGGCACAGTTGGGAGAGTGGCCGTGCCAGCAACCTGAGGGTTCCTGGTTCAATCCCCACCTTTTACCATCCTAGTCACGTCCAGTGTGTCCTTGAGCAAGACACTTCACCCTTGCTCCTGATAGGTTGTGGTTAGGTCCTTGCATGGCAGCTCCTGCCATCAGTGTGTGAATGTGTGTGTAAATGGGTGAATGTGGAAATAGTGTCAAAGGGCTTTGAATACCTTGAAAGTTGAAAAGCGCTATACAAGTATAACTCATTTACCATTTAAATATAAGGGTATCGTAACTTTTTCAGCCCTTCGTCGTGATGTTGCAGTAAATTTTAAGTACAGGATTTTGCTGTGATAAAGTATTGTTAATTGCTCTGAATTGTTGGTCCATGTTTACTGTGCATTAATTATTTTACAAGAATGATTGCTAACTTCTTGCGTATTGCAGCATTCCAAAAAATAATAATAGAGTTTTTTGGTACGAGACAGAAACAGTACGTGTGGGACAGGAAGTATACCTGCTCATCATCAGGCGTATGCTATGGGAACAAATACAGTGTAGCAGAGCCTTTGAATAGATGGCGAAACCAGACCTTGAAAATCTCTTTTATCATTAGTTGAACTTCTCGGTGAAATAGGTAAACGAGAAAAGATTAGGATAAGATGAAGGCAGTGCATCGTTCAGTAGAGATGGGGAACAGGAAGCTACAGGCTAGAACGTTTAATGCTGCCCTTCAGCCAATAAGAAACTTTAAATGTAATTTACACTGCACTTGTCTGCATCAGTGCTCTTTCCTGACAAAGAACATTGTATAATAGAATGTTTCATCTATTGTGTTGTATTGTTTGTTTTATTTATTTATTTATTTTTTTGTCGCACAATTACCAGGTAGCAGTTTTTTATTTATTTTAAAAATCATTAAAGCTGTTGGCACAAAAGCACATTTTCTTCCGAATACTACACCGAACATGAACAGAACTGTGGCCCAGAAACCGAGGCACGTACTGAACCGTGATAATGACCTACCTCTACATCCTAGTATTTCGTAACTGATTTTTACCATACATTTCTTTTTAAATCTGTTTTTATCTCTTTGCAGCCAATTGTGTAGCTTTAAAAACATGTGTATGGATGTGTTTGTGTTTTCTATTGGCATGCCAGTTAGCTCTCCCTGTTGCCCGATCGTGGTGAATCCCAAAGTCGTGGCCATGATGAATTAGTCCGAAGCAAATTAGAAGTACTTACGGCTCAGACGACTCCAGCATTGAGTTACAAATTAAAACAAAAGCAGTCGTATCTTCCCATCAGCTTCAGTTGCCTGTGAAATACAATACACTGCATCCATCTCTACTGGAGAACAGAAATAAGCTTCTCCCACTCATATTTCCGAAACAATCTCACACACTAATGTTCCTCTTTGTCAGGTGATTCAACTCAATGATCTGTTTTTTAACCAAAAAAATGTCATTTATTAACCATATTTCAAATAAATGTATGTTGCATTTGTTTGAACACTTTCAAGTTAAAATATGTGATATTGATAACAGAGGAACTTCACCTGGATGAATATGAGCCTCATATAACATTGTTTTCTATTCCCGGTCACTATTGGTGTTAGTGTGATGCTTCACTTGACAGACTTTCCTGTATTCTGCATTGGTAATTATACTGTGGAATGAATGTGATGTAAATGGTTGCTTGTGTATTTGTTCCCCGTGAACAGTCCAAGATGTTCTCTGCCTCTCCTCCAAGGTCAGCTGGGAAAAGCCCATGCTTCCCCTCAAAGTTGAATAGGATAAGTGGCGTAGAAACTGGATGGATGAAGGCTGCCCCCATCTGGAAATCAAATTGCACTGCAAATGCCACACATATGTGCTGTTTTATAAATTAATGTGCTCCAACTGACATACTAAGTGTCTTATTGAGTGTTATGGTTGTATGAAACAGAAGGTTATTGATATATCAGTGATCATGCCAAGACAGTCACTTCTGAAAATGTATATTTTCTTTTTTATTTGCTATCGCCTTTCATTGCTTCTCCCCTTGTGTCTTTCTTTAATCTTGTTGGCCTCATGTTCTGCTCTTTGTATGCTTTATACAGATTTCAAGGTGGGCCTTGGTGTGCGATGACCCAGATTGTTGGATTACCTGTCTTGCTTTGACGACTGACCCATCGGATGCAAACTGTACGATCTATAGCCAAGGTGAGAGTCGCATCCGAGATTTTGTTGGACATACTGTTCACTAACTATACTATAATAATGCTCAACTAGCTGTTTTGAGAAGAACTATATCACATCTGCGAGATATTGTTGTGCATATTATACATGATATCCCTATCGTCTGGAGATAGAAAATACACTTATTGATATACAGTGGTACATTCACTAAACTTACAAGAATATTTGGTTCTACGATCAAACTCATGACTGAAAACAGTTGAATCTGAAATCAGAACCGCTCATTAAAATGAAATGAAATCAATTATATTTTTGCTTGGTCTCCAAAAACAGCATAATTTTATCATGTAACATGCCTTTTTAAAAATAAAATCTAACTTTTGGATGAGGACTATTGTTTGAAAAGCATTAAAGCAGGGTTCACCAACGCGGTGCCCGTGGGCACCAGGTCACCCGTAAGGACCAGATGAGTCGCCCACTGGCCTGTTCTAAAAATAGCTCAAATAGCAGCACTTACCAGTGAGCTGCCTCTATTTTTTTAATTTATTTATTTACTAGCAAGCTGGTCTCGCTTTGCTCAACCATTTTTAATTCTAAGAGAGACAAAACACAAATAGAATTTGAAAATCCAAGAAAATATTTTAAAGACTTGGTCTTCACTTGTATAAATAAATATTTTTTTTTTTTACCTTGCTTCTTATAACTTTCAGAAAGACAATTTTAGAGAAAAAATACAACCTTAAAAATGATTTTAGGATTTTTAAACGCATATACCTTTTTACCTTTTAAATTCCTTCCTCTTCTTTCCTGACAATTTAAACCAATGTTCAAGTATTTTTTTTTATTGTAAAGAATAATAAATACATTTTAATTTAATTCTTCATTTTAGCTTCTGTTTTTCGACAAAGAATATTTGTGAAATATTTCTTCAAACTCATTATGATTAAAATTCAAAAAAATGATTCTGGCAGATCTAGAAAATCTGTAGAATCGAATTTAAATCTTATTTCAAAGTCTTTTGAATTTCTTCTTAAATTTTTGTTCTGGAAAATCTAGAAGAAATAATGATTTGTCTTTTTTAGACATATAGCGTGGTCCAATTTGTTATATATTCTGACAAAGTGCAGAT
>NC_084622.1:30650791-30683291 GCF_033978795.1 Nerophis ophidion
TTGGTTACCTGGAACTGCACTGCAAAAAGTGAAATCTAAGTAAGATAAAATATCTCAAATAAGAGTGATATTTGCTTATTTTCCGTCTGATAAGATCATTCTTCTCATTAAGCATATTTTATGTTTATGTTTTACTTGTTTTAGGTGTTTTGGTCCTAAATGATCTCAGTAAGATATTACAGCTTGTTGCCTGAGATGTTATAACCTATATTGAGTAAAACGTGCTTGAAACAATTTTCGTCCAAATGTCCAAAACTCACCCAGCAAAGTCCCACGGCAAGTGGGGGAGAAAAGTGAGAAAAGACGGCAAAATTCCAGTCCCACAAATCCCGGGATGGCCAAAATGTCCTAAACACACCCAGCAGAGTCCCACAGGGAGGGGGGATAATAGTTGGAAAATTGGGCAAAAGCCTCAAAAATGTTTTCACTTTTCTCCCTGCCTTCCCGTGGGACTTTGCTGGGCGCGTTTTGGACGTTTTGGGACTCGAACCTGGGTAGGTATTTAGAAAATTTTTGGGGACTTTTGCCGACTTTTCTCACTTTTGTCCCCCACTTCCTATTGGACTTTGCTGGTTGTGTTATGGACATTTTGGGCATCCCGGGACTTGCGGGGCCATACATAAGATTTTATTTTGAGGGTTTTACTTGTTTTAAGTCTTTTGGTCCTAAATATTACAGCTTGTTGCTGAGATGTGATGACCTATATTGAGTAAAACATGCTTGAAACTAGAAAATTAAGTGTTGCAAAGCTGTGTCATCAACACTCACAAGTATAAAACAACTTTTTTAAAGTAATCATTTCTTATTTCAAGCATGAAAAAAAAAATCATGATGCCGAGCATATATCATTATGTCAAGATAATGGCACTAGCATTTACTTCATTTAACAATATTTTTCAACATATTGAGCCAAAAGGTTTTTTTTTTTCTACCAAGAAAAGTGCATGTGTTATTAGTGAGAATATACTTATTTTAAGCTTTTTTTGGTTAATTGAGGTTAGCTAATTTTACTTGTTTTGGAAAGTCTTGACAAGCCCAATTTTCCCGTTCTATTGGCAGATAATTCTGCTTAGTTCAAATAAAATACCCCTCATTTTTGTATTTTTTCTTTCTTGTTTTTGAACACTGACTTTTTGCAGTGGGGGAATTTGGACCGAATCGGTTCAAATGGTGGACATTTATCCAAGGATTTAATTTGTATTATGACTGAGGTTGCCAAACATCACTTGAAAAATTCAATTGTACTGTATTTAATCTAATTGGGACACACTTTGTCTCCGTGAAAATCCAAAATAGTTAGCAAACTTAAATAGAATGGAATTACTGAATACATTTTATTGAACATTTTTACAACAAAATTGTTCCCATCACGTTCCTTCTCTGTAACCAATGAAAGAATAACAGGAAATAACCTACTCTGTTGGTGGTGTAATGGTACACACGTGTGCCTTTTGTGCCAGAAAAGGCACACAGGTTCGATCTCCAGTTAGGGTTATGCCAGGAACATTAGGCAAAATGGCGATCATGGGATTGAAAAAACTGACCCGCTGGGTCAGTTTTGCCTTTCATCCATTTTCTAGGAAAAATTTAATTAAATAAGATGTTTGTCTTGTTTTTAAATAGTAATGTAATTACTTCTTGATATGTGTAATTATTCAAGTTATACATGCGTTGCTTTTTTGAAAAACCTTCACATATCTGGTGTTTGCCAATGAGTGGTATTTTGTGAGATTGTGTGTGTCTTTAAAAGGTGGCACCTGTCTTTTAATGTGCAAACTTCATACATGGACTTACACTTTAGTAAGTCTACTCACAGACAATAGACTGACATTAATTGTTTTTTCTTTTGCAGTTCTCAGCCCAGGAGACTCTGGCGTTGTGCTAAAGTGTCAAGTCTGTGGCCACAACTCTGAATCCCCTTCCCAGCTGCAGCAGCATGTACAAACCCACCTAGAAGTGCGAGTCCCGACTGAAAGGAGCCCCACCCCTCGTCAAAGTACCCAAGTTGACCAGCTTCAATCATCGACACCTGAGGGAGAGCCTTTAGGCTGTGTCCCTAAGCCAGATTCATCCAGTCCTGGTGCTAATGGGGGCTCTGCCACACCACGAGGCTGCAGTCTCTCTGATGTTCAAACCAACAACAACCTTAAGATCAAGGTAGAGCCTCAATCAGAATCTGAGACAGAAGAGCAGATGGATGTTAAAGAGCGTAGCGAGAAAGCAGGCCAGAAATCAGAGGGGACGACAAATGAGAGTCAAACTACAAACCTAATTTGTCAAACATCAAATTCTCCAAAGAGCCCGGCTACCACAGTAGTAAAAGCAGAACCAACGAGTCCTACTCCCGGTTGTAGCCCAACTCATATTGGCGGTGCTGGCTCAGTTTTCCCAAGTGGATCAATGTTTTTGCCTCAGTACATGTTTAACCCCGAAACAGCCATTTTGCCCCAGGCCTCAGAGATTTTGGCTAAAATGTCTGAGATGGTTCACAGTCGACTGAAGCAGGGACAGACAGTTCCTCAAAACACCCCAACCGCCTTCTTCCCCTCTGCGCCAACCGTTCCAACAGCCACAGCAACTCCGCCTCAAAAAGGAGCCACCTGCTTTGAGTGTGACATTACATTCAACAACATAAACAATTTCTATGCACACAAGAGGCTTTACTGCTCCAGTCGACACCACGGAGAAGGAACCACCTCAGCTTCAGATCCAGGATCAGCAAGGGATACTCCCCCAGCCACGCTGCCTTCTAGAAAGGCACAAGATTCATCAGCATCTCCTTGTGATGGAGCAGTGAGCAGAGCAGCTTCGGCCTCACCTTTTGACACTGACCCGGCGGCAGAAAGCGGAGCAACAGAAATGAGGAGAGTTTTGGAAGTGAAGACCGAAACGCCATCGGGCAAGGAAGGAATGTCGTCCTCTTCTGAAGGGGAGGGTATAGGCAGTGGAGGAGGAAGAACAAGTGAGGATAGCCAGAGTCCTGTCAGTGGGTCTGTTGAAGACCTGGAAGATGATCCCAACCGAACCTTTTGTGAGGCCTGCAACATCCGCTTTAGTCGCCATGAAAACTACACTGTTCACAAACGTTTCTATTGCGCTTCACGCCACGATCCATCCAACCAGCGATCCACACACATGGCCAAGGCAAACACCACAGCAGCCTTCCAACCCCAGCCATTCCGCACACGCAAGAGGAAGAAGATGTATGAGATTCACATGGCAAGAACTGAAGCCTTAGCCGCTGCCGCTGCTACTGTTGCTGCAGCTGCCTCCGCTCCATCTCCATCAGTTCTTGGCCTGGCGGTGAAACAAGAAGTTTCTCCCAATGGAGAAGAAAACTCCAGCCCTGAAGGAGATGGTCCGATTGATTTGAGCAAAAGGCCTCGCCTGGTAGAACTTCCACGGGACGGTACTAGCAGTATTCTTCCCGTGTTGCCGCTCACTGATTACCACAAGTGCACCGCCTGTAGTATCAGCTTCAACAGCATTGAAAATTACTTGGCACATAAAACCTACTATTGCCCTGCCACCAGCCTCCAAAAGCACACCTTAGAGCAGCTCCACAGACTCAAAAGATCGGCCTCTACCTCTCCCAAAAGAAAGTCTCACCAGGAACGCCAAGATCTTCTGCATCCAATAGAAGCTAAGGCGCTCCCTGCAGAGTGGATTAGACAAGCTCAAGGTTCCTCGCCTAGTCCCCACATCTCAGCCTTACCTGCCTCGGATGCCACGTCTCCGCCTAATACAGCAAGCACGCTTGCAGCGACACCGGGAGCAGGCGCTAAAAGTGGTAGCACGGCTTCTTCTCAGATGGTCTGTCCATATTGTCCTAGCAGGACCATCACATGTGAGCTAATTGAGCATTTCAAGACTATGCATGGTCTGGTTGTATCAAAGAAGTCCCTCCAAGAGGCTCAACCCCTTCAAGGCAGACTAGTTAGTCCCAGTTCCAGCCTTAGTCCCAAAGATGGAGTCACAGCCACCACCTCCAATAATCCGAGATCAGGCTCTCACATTCACAGAGATACTACTAATGGGAAGGCAAGTAGGGAAACCACTTCTCCCTCCTCTCCTCTGGCAAATGGAAGCCCCTCCGGTGGAAGTGAATCCCCATCAGCCGGTTTACCTTTACCCATATCCCCTTCAGTGGCTCCCCCTCTGACTTTGTCACCTGTGCCTGACCTCCGAAGAGATACAGTTGGTACATCCCTAATTTCAGACAAGGCTTCGCCAACTGTTGCCTCCCATTCCCTCCCTGCATCCCAAACTGCTGCCATCCCCGGTCCTAAAAGCCCGGTCATCTCCCCGGTCCAGAACGGTAACTCCCGCTACTGCCGGCTGTGCAACATTAAGTTCAGCAGCCTCTCCACATTCATAGCTCATAAAAAGTACTACTGTTCCTCCCACAGTGCTGAACACGTCAAGTGAGATGAGTATTTCTTCCTTCCTGAGTGAGTAGACGCTACTCCTCAATTCTCTCCAAGAAAGCCCCCATTCCCCTTTTCTGCGGACAGTCCTCCCAGACTGGTGCCAAAGTTGCACTTAGCTGGCATGACCATTATCTGAAAGAATGGCTGTTACTCCTCAGCAGGACTTGATGTTCCTTTGCTCCTGAGCAGACTTTGCCAGTGGTGTTACTAATGATTATTTTTCCTCACCTGTGAGTCTGCAAGTACACTATGAGGTGAAATGGAGCCTACCTATGTGTCTACCTGCGCACTAAAGTGTGCCCTCGTCCCCTAGGTCAATTTCTTGCCACCAATCTAACATTTCCCCATTTCTCAATATTCCGCATTGTGGGACGTTAAAAAGTTCTCTGTGAAAACGCTTAGTCTGTCTCTTCTTGTCGGAAAAACTCCAGTTCTATTTTGACAATTGACTGAAGTGATCGTACAGGTCCAGAACTAAACAGCGAAATAATATCCCTTGTATGGAAAGACTTGATCACGTTTAATGTTTTTATTATCTGTGTATAGTCTATGATGTCTAAAGAAAAGTTATATTATTCATTTGGTTTCAACACTGGCTCTTTTACGCTAATTTTAAAAAAGCGGAAGCAATTTTTAGTTGAAAAGAAAAAATATGTGGTATGGAATGTTACTACTTACTGAAGGATATTTCACAATAGACATTTTTTTTCATATACACATGTTTTTATTTTCTCTTAAATGCAAGGGAGAGACAAATGTGAAATATTTATCTTGTAGTCCTCACTGATTTCATGTCAACAAAAAACTACCTACATATTGTGGAAGAGTATTTTTATTTGTTATTTACTTATTCTCATGCTGTTAGAAGGAACTGTGTGGCTCTCGGTGTGATGAAGTATTTCTAGTGTAGATATCTAATATCTTCTCCCTGGGACTACGTCGGATTTCATTGTCATGGAAGCCTTCATTTGTTGTCTTTATGTACTCTTTATTTGACGGTGATTCACCAGCAGCACCAATAGAACCATCACAAGACGTCGGAGTGCGGTTCTTATAATGAAGTCTCCTTCCAATAGGCTATAATAGTCTCATCCGGAAATCTGGCTTTATGTACCTGCATCATTTTATTTGTCTTTTAATGGAATATGAAGAAAATCCACCCATGCCTTCAAAGTTGAATATACTTTGTCAAATATTTTCCTGTCTCTTGCTTGCATTTGCATCCGGCAAAGAATAGGGCATGACCCATCTCACGCACTTCAGAACAAACACACAGTGGTTCCTTGGTTTGTGTTTGGTCATTCATTCCCGAAGGTAAGACAGATCCCAAATTGTATGAAAACGGAACACAATTTCTCCCATTAAAAATAAATCTAAATCCAATTCATTTGTTCCAGACACTCAAAAATGTATACACAAAACAGTTATAGTTAACCATGTATAAAAATAATTCATGCCTAATGAAAGTGATAAGTCAACAATTGACATCCCTTTTACCTTTTTTGAAGGCTATTGTTGTAAACAAATTGGTCTCATTTGACATTATTAATCAATAAAAGCACAGACTTGTGGTGTAAGTAACTACAGAGTCAACCAGTGATTGTGTCACAGAGCTGGGGTAGAATGACTTCTGTGTGAGGAGTTATGACACGTTTGGTCATAACAATCATGGTATGAACACATTTGGACACACTAGTATTACTAATAAATCAAATCAAATCAGCCAAAGTGCTGTACATTAGGCAGGTTAAAAGATAATACGAGGACCGAGCAAACAACACAACACAAACAGAACATGATAAAAAAATAAGACCGCACTTGGCTCTCGAGCCGGCAGAATAGTACGCGGGCAAACTGACTAGTTTCTTAGACCCTGTTTTGCCATATGCTAAACAAGACGGTGTGCAAAAACTGGGGAAAATCTTTGTTGAAAACTGGTAGTGGTGCACAAAAACAAAGTTACCAATTTAGGGATGGGTACTGAATCCAATACTTACATAAGTACTGACCTAATTCTCTTTGTACTACCCATCCATCCATCCATCCATCTTCTTCCGCTTATCTGAGGTCGGATCGCAGGGGCAGCAGCCTAAGCAGGGAAGCCCAGACCTCCATCTCCCCAGCCACATAGTCTTCCCAATGTGACCTGGGTCTTCCCCGTGGCCTCCTACTGGTCGGACGTGCCCCAGGGAGGCATTTGGGTGGCATCCTGGCCAGATGCCTAAACCACCTCATCTGGCTCCTCTCAATATGGAGGAGCACAGCTTTTCTTTGAGTTCCTCACGGATAGCAGAGCTTCTCACACTATCTCGAAGGGAGAGCCCCGCCACCCAACGGATACCGGCTGCTAGTACCCGTGATCTTTTCCTTTCAGTCATAACCCAAAGCTCATGACCATAGGTGAGGATGGGAATGTGGACCGACCGGTAAATTGAGAGCTTCGCCTTCCGGCTCAGCTCCTTCTTCACCACAACAGATCGATACAGCGTCCGCATTACTGAAGACGCAACACTGATCCGCCTGTCGATCTCACGATCCACTCTTTCCTCACTCGTGAACAAGACTTCGAGGTACTTGAACTCCTCCACATGGAGCGAAATCTGTGCTTGTATTACCGCTTCAAGTAAAATCTAACAGTGCCAATGTTTGATACCTCGGTTCAACGTGACGTGACGTCACGGCCAGTTGCAGACTCGCAGCTTAAACTCTTGCTGCATTTTTCTGTGCCAACAAGGCAACCGTGTTTCATAGAAAGGGCTCAACGTCAAGGTTCCACTTTTCAAGGTAGCTTGATGCTAATTTACATGGGATATGCCATATACATGCTACTGATGAGCATTAGCACCTCCCAATTTGATAATCAAAATTTTACCAAACAGCTGGTGTGTGACTGGCACATACGAACCCTGTTTCCGTATGAGTTGGGAAATTGTGTTAAATGTAAATATAAACGGAATACAATGATTTGCAAACCCTTTTCAACCCATATTCAGTTGAATGCACTACAAGGACAAGATATTTGATGTTCCAACTCATAAACTTCTTTTTTTTTTTTGCAAATAATAATCAACTTAGAATTTAATGGCTGCAACACGTGCCAAAGTAGTTGGGAAAGGGCATGTTCACCACTGTGTTACATCATCTTTTATTTTAACAACACTCAATAGACATTTGGGAACTGAGGAAACTCATTGTTGAAGCTTTGAAAGTGGAATTCTTTCCCATTCTTGGTTTATGTAGAGCTTCAGTCGTTCAACAGTCCGGGGTCTCCCCTGTTGTATTTTACGCTTCATAATGCACCACACATTTTCGATGGGAGACAGGTCTGGACTGCAGGCGGCCCAGGAAAGTACCCGCGCTCTTTTTTTACGAAGCCACGCTGTTGTAACACTTGTCTTGCTGAAATAAGCAGGGGCGTCCATGATAACCTTGCTTGGATGACAACATATGTTGCTCCAAAACCTGTATTGACTTTTCAGCATTAATGGTGACTTCACAGATGTGTAAGTTACCCATGCCTTGGGCACTAATACACCCCCATACCATCACACATGCTGGCTTTTGAACTTAGCGCCTATAACAATCCGAATGGTTTTTTTCTTCTTTGTTCTGGAGGACACTATGTCCTCTGTTTCGAAATATAATTTGAAATGTGGACTCATCAGACCACAGAACACCTTTCCACTTTGCATCAGTCCATCTTAGGTAAGCTCGGGCCCAGCCAAGCCGGCGGCGGTTCAGGATATTGTTGATAAATGGGTTTTGCTCTGCATAGCAGAGTTTTAACTTGCACTTACAGATGTAGCGACCAACTGTAGTTACTGACAGTGGTTTTATGAAGTGTTCCTGAGCCCATGTGGTGATATCCTTTAAACACTGATGTCGGTTTTTGATGCAGTACCGCCTGAGGGATCAAAAGTCCGTAATATCACTTACGTGCAGTGATTTCTCTAGATTCTCTAAACCTTTTGATGATTTTAGAACAACGTTGAGAAATGTTGTTCTAAAACTGTTCGACAATTTGGTTACAAAGTGGTGACCCTCACCCCATCCTTGTTTGGGAATTACTTAGCATTTCATGGAGGCTGCTTTTATACCCAATCATGGCACCCACCTGTTCCCAATTAGCCTGCACACCTGTGGGATGTTCCATATAAGTGTTTGATGAGCATTCCTCAACTTTATCAGTATTTATTGCCACCTTTCCCAACTTCTTTGTCACGTGTTGCTGGCATCAAATTCTAAAGGTAATGATTATTTGCAAAAAAAACTAAGTTTATCAGTTTGAACATCAAATATGTTGTCTTTGTAGCATATTCAACTGAATATGGGTTGAAAAGGATTTGCAAATCATTGTATTCCGTTTATATTTACATCTAACACAATTTCCCAACTCATGGAAACGGGGTTTGTACATTGTGATGAATAGACTCATTCCTGGTTATGGCAGCATATCCATCCATCCATTTTCTACCGTTTGTCCCTTTCGGGGTCGCGGGGGGTGTTGGAGCCTATCTCAGCTGCATTCGGGCGGTAGGCGGGGTACACCCTGGACAAGTTGCCACCTCATCACAGTACGCCAGTTTGGAGGTCTTCCTCCCTCCTGGTTCCATGGACCACCAAAAATAGACATGACGGCGAACAGTTTGTGACTTTGTTTTATTCTTTCAATAAAGCCTTCGCCTTGTCGGGTCGCTTTTCAGCTCCTCCACTGCTCGCTCTACGTCTCGCTTTTCAGCCTCACGCGTCGTCGTCTTCGTCTCGCTCTCCGTCACTTCTGCGATGCATGTACTGCTGGCTCTCCAACTCCTTCTGCCCCGCCGTTCTCGGCTGCGGCCCTTTTACACACTGCCAGGTGATTATAGAATTGCGCCCAGGTGGGCGATCCACGCACCTGACATCCATCTGCAGGTCCGCCGACCACGCCTCCTTGCCCTAGGGCGTTTCGCCTTGCTGCAGGTGTGCCGGCCACGCCTCCTTGCCGCCATCTCGGAGTCGGCCCTGGCGTGCCCTGCCTCGCTGCAGGTCTGCCGGCCACGCCTCCTCGCAGGCAGCACAGCTGGGACACATTTAGATAAAAGAATACTGGCAAATGACATTCAGAAGTTTAAGAAAACGATATATAACAACTGGACAATGCAGCTGAGATAGGCTCCAGCACCCCCCGCGACCCCGAAAAGGATAAACGATAGAAAATGGATGGACAAAACAGTTATAAGTATTGTTCGTTTGTTTTTTTTTCAATCAAAAAAATTTACATTTATTAAAATTGTGAAAGGTGCCCATCCCTATGCCACTGTAATTATGTCAGAATTAACAGATTGTATTTGCTGTCTACAATATTTAACATTTCATTGGGCCCAAGTTGAGATTGTAATTAAAGTTAATAATAGTCTGTGTGGCATTTCATCCACCCCTTAAGAGTAAAAAAACATTTTGACTAACATCAGAAGGCCTAAACATTTTCTATAAACATGACATTTTCCAAAAAGAAAAAAAAAATATTAAATGGATTATACTTGCATATCGCTTTTCTACCTTCAAGGCACGCAAAGCGCTTCGACACTATTTCTACATTCACCCGTTCACACACACACTGATGTCGGGAGCTGCCTAACCACGACCCATCAGGAGCAAGGGTGACGTGTCTTGCTCAAGGACACAACGGACGTGACGAGGTTGGTAGAAGACGGGGATCAAACCAGGAACCCTCATTTTGCTGGCTTGGCCACTCTCCCAACCGCCGCCACGTCGTCCCCCAACTTCACACATCTGAAAACGTTCACTTATATTTCCCACTAGTTCTGTTTTATCCTCATTGACCTGATATGACGGAAAGTCTGGTCTTGGTCTGACACTTAAAACCGGAACCCAGTTGTAAAAGTTCTCCCCAGTTGTTAGTTATTAGTCCTCCCTGGTTTGCAACAAGTCATCCAACATTATTCATTGAAGAAATGAACAGAATTTCTGATTGATGGAATGTTGTCCCTTTTTTTTTTGGTCTATTTTCCCCGCTGTGTTTATTGCATCACATTTTCTGAATGTTTTTGGTTTAGGGGAATTTTCCCCGTAACTATATTTATTTTATGCAGCACTTTCTTCCGTCAGACAAACAAAACAACTATTTTCACGAAGGACTTCCCTAATTAGTTTAAATTGAAATGGATGTCAAAACTTTTGAATTTGTTTTTCATATATTTCAAGCTGTCCAAACTATGCATGGGAAAATAAAAAAACACAACATTTCTGAGAAGTGTTTTTTTCTTTTTTTTTTTGTGGTCGTCAGCTTCGACTCGCACTTTTCATCAGAAGCCTGAGTGGCGGACCTTGAGTTTGATGATGATTACGTGTAAAAGTGTCAATACTTTTCTTTCAAAAAGATGACTTTCTTGTGGAGAGTACTTGAATGAGTCATCAGCCTTGCTTTTAGAACCTGTGACTGATCACTGCTCTGACGGGGTGGGCGACTTCATGCTTTTGAATCATCTTTGCACAGCTGACGTAGAATGCACATTTCCAAGTGGCTTTCTTCTTGTTTTAAAAGAGTGAATTGCCAATCAAGTTGGACAGTAAATTTACAGTGTGACTAAACACATCCGTGTGGGAAGTCATTGCAAATAATATATCTTTGCAGAGTGAAAGGTTAAGGTTTTAAATGGTTAAGTTAAAGTTAAAGTACCAATGATTGTCACACACACACACACTAGGTGTGGTGAAATTTGCCCTCTGCATTTGACCCATCCCCTTGTTCAACTCCTGGGAGGTGAGTGGAGCAGTGAGCAGTAGCGGTGGACACGCCCGGGAATCATTTTTGGTGCTTTAACCCCCAATTCCAACCCTTAAAGGCCTACTGAAATTACATTTTCTTATTCAAACGGGGGTAGCAGGTCCATTCTATGTGTCATACTTTTTACTTGTCATATTTTTGCTGAAAGGATTTAGTAGTCTTAATGAAATTAAACAATGGATGTCCGCTAACTTTTTGCAACTCAACGCCAAAAAAACGGAAATGCTGATTATCGGTCCTGCTAGACACCGAACTCTATTTAATAATACAACTCTAACATTTGACAACCAAACAATTAAACAAGGCGACACGGTAAAGAATCTGGGTATTATCTTCGACCCAACTCTCTCCTTTGAGGCACACATTAAAAGCGTTACTAAAATGGCCTTCTTTCATCTCCGCAATATCGCTAAAATTCGCTCCATTCTGTCCACTAAAGACGCTGAGATCATTATCCATGCGTTTGTTTTACGTCTCGTCTCGACTACTGTAACGTATTATTTTCAGGTCTCCCCATGTCTAGCATTAAAAGATTACAGTTGGTACAAAATGCGGCTGCTAGACTTTTGACAAGAACAAGAAAGTTTGATCACATTACGCCTGTACTGGCTCACCTGCACTGGCTTCCTGTGCACTTAAGATGTGACTTTAAGGTTTTACTACTTACGTATAAAATACTACACGGTCTAGCTCGATCTTATCTTGCCGATTGTATTGTACCATATGTCCCGGCAAGAAATCTGCGTTCAAAGGACTCCGGCTTATTAGTGATTCCCAAAGCCCAAAAAAAGTCTGCGGGCTGTAGAGCTTTTTCATTTCGGGCTCCAGTACTCTGGAATGCCCTCCCGGTAACAGTTCGAGATGCCACCTCAGTAGAAGCATTTAAGTCCCACCTTAAAACTCATTTGTATACTCTAGCCTTTAAATAGACTCCCTTTTTAGACCAGTTGATCTGCCGTTTCTTTTCTTTTTCTTCTATGTCCCACTCTCCTTTGTGGAGGGAGTCCGGTCCGATCCGGTGGCCATGTACTGCTCGCCTGTGTATCGGCTGGGGACATCTCTGCGCTGCTGATTCGCCTCCACTTGGGATGGTTTCTTGCTGGCTCCGCTGTGAACGGGACTCTCGCTGCTGTGTTGGATCCGCTTTGGACTGGACTCTCGCGACTGTGTTGGATTCATTATGGATTGAACTTTCACAGTATCATGTTAGACCCGCTCGACATCCATTGCTTTCCTCCTCTCCAAGGTTCTCATAGTCATCATTGTCACCGACGTCCCACTGGGTCATTATTGTCACCGATGTCCCACTGGGTGTGAGTTTTCCTTGCCCTTATGTGGGCCTACCGAGGATGTCGTAGTGGTTTGTGCAGCCCTTTGAGACACTAGTGATTTAGGGCTATATAAGTAAACATTGATTGATTGATTGGTAGAACATCCACGATAAAGTTCGCAACTTTTAGTGGCTAATAGAAAAGCCCTGCCTCTACCGGAAGTCGCAGACGATGACGTCACATGTTGATGGCTCCTCACATATTCACATTGATTTTAATGGGAGCCTCCAACAAAAAGAGCTATTCGGACCGAGAAAACGAGTATGAGCGAGTATGAAAGATTCGTGTTTGAGGATATTGATAGCGACGGACTAGAAAAAAAAAAAAAGTAAAAAAAAAAAACCTGATTGCATTGGGACGGATTCAGATGTTTCTAGACACATTTACTAGGATAATTCTGGGAAATCCCTTATCTTTCTATTGTGTTGCTAGTGTTTTAGTGAGTTTAACAGTACCTGATAGTCGGAGGTGTGTGTCAACGGGTGTCTTGACGCCAATGTCTCAGCGAAGTCGACGGCAGCTTTATGGGCGGCGCAAGCTCAGCTGATCTCTGGTAAGAAGCGACTTTTTTACCACAATTTTCTCACCGAAACCTGCTGGTTGACATTCGGTCGGGATCCATGTTCGCTTGAATGCTCTGATCCATAGTAAAGTTTCACCTCCTTGAATTTTAAACAAGGAATCAGCGTGTGTTTGTGTGGCTAAAGGCTAAAGCTTCCCAACCCCATCTTTCTACTTTGACTCCTCCAATATTAATTGAACAAATTGCAAAAGATTCAGCAACACAGATGTCCAAAATACTGTGTAATTATCCCGTTAAAGCAGACGACTTTTAGCTGCGTGTGTGTGCAGCGCTCATATTTCCTAACAGCCCGTGACGTCAAGCGTACACGTCATCATTACGCGACGTTTTCAAGAAGAAACCCCCGTGAAATTTAAAGTTGCAATTTAGTAAACTAAAAAGGCCGTATTGGCATGTGTTGCAATGTTAATATTTCATCATTGATATATAAACTATCAGACTACGTGGTCGGTAGTAGTGGGTTTCAGTAGGCCTTTAATGCTGAGTGCCAAGCAGGGAGGTAATGGGTCCCACTTTTATAGTCTTTGGTATGACTAGGCCGGCTGATGTAATTTGGATCCTACAGGAAAAGTGTACACATCCAAAAACTTCAAATTACTTGAAAAACAGGTTATGGAAAATATGGATGGAATGACAAAATGGATGGGGACACGATGAAATACTCGACTTTCCATGAATTCTAGATATGTATATTTATTTTATTATATATATGTATATATATATATATATATATATATATATATATATATATATATATATAAATAAAAGAAATAGTTGAATTTCTGACGGCACCTATTCAATACACAGTAATAAAAACACAGTTGTTCTACTAACTGTACTGTGTTTGCTGGTTACTATTAAAAAAAACAACACTTACCTTTCACTATTTGAGTAACCTTTGTTCTGCCATTTGCGTACCGCCGAGCGATCTCCTAATCCGGGAACATCCCTCACGGCCATCCGCAAATGAGAACAGAATGTTGCTTCCAGCTATCAGCATAGCCATCTTTGTTTCATACACCATCGGGTCTCCATTTTGCGAGGTGGCCCATAGTACTGGGTTGTGAACGATGCTGCGCTGTGGACACTTTGTGCTTCGCTGACCTTTCGTGGCTGAGTATATCCGTTCGGCCGTGTTCAATGGAGAAGTCTGTTCTACAAAATCTACAGGCAACATATCGCTTCCCTTCGAATTCTCCTGGATTAACTGAAATTCTTGTTTCCAATCGTTCTGGAACTGGCCAGCATATTTCTTCATTTTGCTCGTTGATGGTGTAATATATTGGGTTGGAGTCAATAACCAATATATTGGGTTGGAGTCAGAACAACAGACTCCCTAATGCATGTTCCTTGACTGCACTTAAATGTAGAACATATTAACATTCTATTCTATGTACAGTAGATGGCAGTATTGTCCTGTTTAAGAGTGTCACAACATTGAGTCAGGTCTGCATGGCGGGACTCCAGCTCCGCCTGAATTTCGGGAGATTTTCGGGAGAAAATTTGTCCCAGGAGGTTTTCGGGAGAGGCGCTGAATTCCGCGAGTCTCCCGGAAAATCGGGGAGGGTTGGCAAGTATGCTTCGGCTCAGCTCCTTCTTCACCACAACGGATCGATACAGCGTCCGCATTACTGAACACGCCGCACCGATCCGCCTGTCGACCTCACGATCCACTCTTCCCTCACTCATGAACACGACTCCTAGGTACTTGAACTCCTCTACTTGGGGCAAGATTTCCTCCCCAACCCAGAGATGGCCCTCCACCCTTTTCCGGGCGAGAACCATGGACTCGGACTTGGAAGTGCTTATTCTAATCCCAGTCGCTTCACACTCGGCTGCGAACCGATCCAGTGAGAGGATTAAGTCCCTGCAAAAAGCAGAGACTTAATCCTGCAGTCACCAAACCGGATCCCCTCAAGGCCCTGACTGCACCTAGAAATTCTGTCCATAAAAGTTATGAACAGAATCGGTGACAAAGGGCAGCCTTGGCGGAGTCCGACCCTCACTGGAAATGGAAATGGAATGTAGATCATAACATGACTTAGTTAATTCACTTCAATAGTCATGGGCTCTTTGTCAATATTTGCAAATGGTAATGTCTAGTAGCGCGTCAAAAACAATACAAGTTCCATTCGCCACTTTGAATGAAAAAAAAAATCGTATAGCCCAAATATGGCAATTATTATGAGGTGGAAAGGGGGGATTGTAAATATAATGATGGTACAAATTAGTAAATAATTAATAGTTAACAAAATGGTTGTAGATGTCACAAAACCTCACATTGGACTGCTTGTATCGATGTGCTCTTCCAAACATAGATGTGCTTGCTTTTAATCAGGTGACTGTTGGACTAAAATAAATTTTTTTTTTTTTTTTTTTTTTTTTTTTCTTTGTCATGAAAAGGGGAGTTTTTTTGGGTTGGCGCACTAATTGTAAGTGTATCTTGTGTTTTTTATGTTGATTTAATAAAAAAAATAAAATAAAATTAATAATAATCGAGCTGCGGCCCCGTGGTTGGGGACCACTGCTTTATAGGACACGGTGACAATGCATTTAGCAGCGAGGTAAGAAGATGATTTATAAATAAGTAAAGAGAGTAGGTGGTGCACTCAAGAAAAACTGCTGTGGGGAAGTCTGACTATAAGTGGGGTTGATGACAATGGGGCCCACAAATCCTTCAATGTCAGTGAAGCAACCCAGCGAGTGCTCTTGGTGATAGAAATGGACTAAAAGTGCTAATTTGGCTTTTAAAAGCTTATGTTCAAGGGAGTTGTATTTACAAACATGTGTACACTGAAATGCAATAATTGTACCTGTATTGCTCTTCAACAGATTTGCCTGAAAGTAAAACATTTCAATAATGTCACTAATTTAGTCACTTGAAGATTATATCATCAGAATATTCAGTTAGTAAAATTAGTGTTAAATTGGTCCATCACACTTCCAGTCACTCAGGACCCAAGTCCAAATATAAATATAAGAAATGTTAAATGGTCACTGAAGTAGAATGGAAGCAGAAGCCCATAGATGCATACAGTACAGGACACCCTCCAGCTGCTCTTCAGAATCAGAATCAGAAATACTTTAATAATCCCCAAGGGCAAATTAAGATTTTCAGCACAATTTCATTCAAGATCAGACAAACACTACAGGAAGACAGAACAGGATCACTGACAGGTGTGCCAACTTCCGGCGCTCCTTACAAAAAAGGTGAGAAACAGAATAAATATCCAGTCTAAGCCTGGGCCCCTGGAGTGGGGGTCCAGACTGACGCCAAGAGAAGAAAACAGACTGATGCCAAGAGAAAAAAAACTCATAGCCATAGCACACATAAGCATATATATATATATATAGTGGGGCAAAAAAGTATTTAGTCAGCCACCGATTGTGCAAGTTCTCCCACTTAAAATGACGACAGAGGTCTGTAATTTTCATCATAGGTACACTTCAACTGTGAGAGACATAATGTGGAAAAAAAATACAGGAATTCACATTGTAGGAATTTCAAAGAATTCATTTGTTAATTTGTAAATAAGTATTTGGTCAACCATTCAAAGCTCTCACTGATGGAAGGATGTTTTGGCTCAAAATCTCACGATACATGGCCCCATTCATTCTTTCCTTAACACGGATCAATCGTCCTGTCCTCTTAGCAGAAAAACAGCCCCAAAGCATGATGTTTCCACCCCCATGCTTCACAGTAGGTATGGTGTTGTTGGGATGCAACTCAGTATTCTTCTTCCTCCAAACACGACTAGTTGAGTTTATACCAAAAAGTTCTATTTTGGTTTCATCTGACTGCATGACATTCTCCCAATCCTCTGTTGTATCATCCATGTACTCTCTGGCAATCTTCAGACGGGCCTGGACATGCACTGGCTTAAGCAGGGGGACACGTCTGGCACTGCGGGATTTGATTCCCCGTCGGCGTAGTGTGTTACTGATGGTAACCTTTGTTACTTTGGTCCCAGCTCTCTGCAGGTCATTCACCAGGTCCCCCGTGTGGTTCTGGGATTTTTGCTCACCGTTCTCATGATCATTTTGACCTCACGGGATGAGATCTTGCGTGGAGTCCCAGATCGAGGGAGATTATCAGTGGATAATTGCTCCCACAGTTAATTTTTTTCACACCAAGCTGCTTGCCTTTTGTAGATTCACTATTCCCAGTCTGATGCATGTCTACAATTCTTTTCCTGGTGTCCTTCGACAGCTCTTTGGTCTTGGCCATAGTGGAGTTTGGAGTCTGACTGTTTGAGGCTGTGGACAGGCGTCTTTTATACAGATAACGAGTTCAAACAGGTTCCATTAATACAGGTAACGAGTGTAGGACAGAGGAGCTTCTTAAAGAAGAAGTTACAGGTCTGTGAGAGCCAGAGATCTTCCTTGTTTGAAGTGACCAAATACTTATTTTCCACCATCATTTACAAATAAATTATTTGAAATTCCTACAATGTGAATTCCTGTATTTTTTTTCACATTCTGTCTCTCACAGTTGAAGTGTACCTATGATGAAAATTACAGACCTCTGTCATCATTTTAAGTGGTAGAACTTGCACAATCGGTGGCTGACAAAATACTTTTTTGCCTCACTGTGTATGAATATATACAAAATCTGTTCATGAATGAGTATATCCGTTCGTCCAAAGTGTTCAATGGAGAACTCTGATCTACAAAATTTGCAGACAGCATACCCCTTCCCCTTCGAGCTGTCTTGGATGAACTGAAATTGTTTTTCCCAATTATTTTGGAACTTGCAAGCGTACTTCTTCTTCCTACTCGTCGTCGCCATGTCTCTTCTTAGTTCTTCTGCTTTGTCTCTGTTATGTTTTTGGACATTACTACTTGCCGTAGTTTGGAAGCAATGCATGATGGGAATCCGGATGTTGTGTGTCAGTATACTAACGTGCCGGCTGGAATAAACACACGCTGAGAAATAGCTCCGTGCCTGCCTACTTTATGGGATGTAGATAAACCTATGGATAACGGAGACATATATATTAGTCTCATTTTCAGGTGAGAGAGGACGCTTAAGGCACGCTCCCAATATTGTTGTCCAGGTGGAAATTGGGAGAAATTCGGAGGAATGGTTGCCCTGGGAGATTTTCGGGAAGGGCACTGAAATTCCGGAGTCTCCCGGGAAAATCGGGAGGGTTGGCAAGTATGCAAAGAACACAAAGGATATTAAAGACCTTAAAAGAGCATAGCTGATGCAATACAACTACAAAAGAAAAATAACAACAAAAAAATAAAAAATAAAAATCATATACACTGTCGTGGCCTCTGCGGTGTTCCAAGCCATCGTCTGCCTGGGTGGGGGGAGCATGGCCAGAGATAGGAGCAGACCCAACAAAGCAACCAAGAGAACCGACTCCACCCTCAGTCGCCCACCAACTCTCGGCCAGTGTCCAGTCTGCATGGGTGAGCGAGGATGCGTCCAAGGAGACCGAGGTGTCTGATACCTGCTCATTCAGCCAAGACAGTGCAAAGCTTGTCCGTCCCGGACTGTCTCTTCATCCACATCTCTTCCAATTACTCCAAACGGACTCCGGTGTGGCAGAGACCCAGCAGCTGGTCTCCAAGGCCAAAAGGCTCCTGGAAGGCAGATCCAGAAGTTCACAAAAAACCACCGCAGAAGTCACGAAAGTGCCACCCCTTGTCACACAGTCCCAAAGGGTCTTGAACCAAAAGGCTTAACAAAAAACAAACAAACATGAAAACAAGAGGGAAACATGAGGAACACAGAAGGACGACGCAAGAGCAGAGAGCTCCTGCCAACAGCAGCCACTCCTGCGGCGCCATTTTGGCAAACAAACAAAACATTTTGATAGCCCTTTGACCTGCTGAGGGACATTAGGCCTGTCCCACACAGCAAGATACTCCTATATGGGTCCGCCTTCAAAACACTCGTTTTGGCTCCTCCTAGAGCAGGGGTGTCACACTCAAATACAGAGTGGGCCAACATTTGAAACTGAACAAAGCTGCGGGCCAAGGTTGAGCAAATTAACCTTTTAATAGGGACCCAAACAAGTTTTGCATTGTATGCTGAACAAGCGAGACTTATATAACTTTATAGTGACATGCCAAATCGAGTTTCAAATAATAATAACAATAATTAAAAAATATCAATGGCATGTCAAATAAAATTTAAATACAAATGTAATGCCTGTTTTCTATTTGCAGCCTTCTGAGGTAGATATCAAAATATATTGTAGCGTCCCGAAAGAGTTAGTGCTGCAAAGGATTCTGGGTATTTGTTCTGTTATGTTACAGTGCAAATGTTCTCCCGAAATGTGTTTATCATTCTTGTTTGGTGTGAGTTCACAGTGTGGCACATATTTGTAACAGTGTTAAAGTTGTTTATACAGCCACCCTCAGTGTGACCTGTATGCCTGTTGACCAAGTATGCTTTGCATTCACTTATGTGTGTGTAATAGCCACATATATTATGCGAGTGGGCCTGCACGCTGTTTGTATGGAGGAAATGCAGACGTTACGACAGGTTATAGAGAATGCTAAAGGCAGTGCCTTTAAGGCACGCCCTCAATGTTATTGTCCGGGTGGTAATCGGCAGAATGCTTGCCCCGGGAGATTTTCGGGAGGGGCACTGAACTTCGGGAGGATTGGCAAGTGTGAGAAAGTGCGGTGTTACAGCGGCACCGCTGCTGTGTTTTTAACGGCGGGCCAGCTGTAATGTTAATTTGATATTGCCTCAAGGGCCAAATTAAATTACATGGGGGGCCAAATTTGGCCCGCGGGCCAGAGTTTGACTTTCATGTCCTAGACGATCAGCTTCGCCTCTGAAAATTGTACTGTACCTATTTTGCGCCAGCCCGAGGATCGGCCAGCCCAATCGGATACAGAGCGGATGTACTGTTCCGTCGACGTGGGTGCGGGCCTAGTGTACGCGTATGGATTCGGCAATTTCTTCACTTTCTGCAGACGAACGTCGACGGACTTGCTGGGAGACGAATGTAAGTAATTTCTTGCTATATACATTCACAGTAAATATCGGCGCTTTAGTGTTTCCAACATCATTAATGTATGATTGTGATGACGTTGTCTAGTTTTACTTAGGTCTATGTAAAACTTTTTATTCTGTAAAAAAAAGATATTATAGGACTAAGTAAAACTTTTTATTCTGTAAAAAAAAGATATTATAGGACTAAGTAAAACTTTTCATTCTGTAAAAAAAAGATATTATAGGACTAAGTAAAACTTTTTATTCTGTAAAAAAAGATATAGGACTAAGTAAAACTTTTTATTCTGTAAAAAAAGATATTATAGGACTAAGTAAAACTTTTTATTCTGTAAAAAAAGATATAGGACTAAGTAAAACTTTTTATTCTGTAAAAAAAGATATTATAGGACTAAGTAAAACTTTTTATTCTGTAAAAAAAGATATTATAGGACTAAGTAAAACTTTTTATTCTGTAAAAAAAGATATTATAGGACTAAGTAAAACTTTTTATTCTGTAAAAAAAAGATATTATAGGACTAAGTAAAACTTTTTATTCTGTAAAAAAAAGATATTATAGGACTAAGTAAAACTTTTTATTCTGTAAAGAAAGATATTATAGGACTAAGTAAAACTTTTTATTCTGTAAAAAAAGATATTATAGGACTAAGTAAAACTTTTTATTCTGTAAAAAAAGATATTATAGGACTAAGTAAAACTTTTTATTCTGTAAAAAAAGATATTCTAGGACTAAGTAAAACTTTTTATTCTGTAAAAAAAGATATTATAGGACTAAGTAAAACTTTTTATTCTGTAAAAAAAGATATTATAGGACTAAGTAAAACTTTTTATTCTGTAAAAAAAAGATATTATACACTAAGTAAAACTTTTTATTCTGTAAAAAAAAGATATTATAGGACTAAGTAAAACTTTTTATTCTGTAAAAAAAGATATTATAGGACTAAGTAAAACTTTTTATTCTGTAAAAAAAGATATTATAGGACTAAGTAAAACTTTTTATTCTGTAAAAAAAGATATAGGACTAAGTAAAACTTTTTATTCTGTAAAAAAAAAGATATAGGACTAAGTAAAACTTTATTCTGTAAAAAAAAGATATTATAGGACTAAGTAAAACTTTTTATTCTGTAAAAAAAAGATATTATAGGACTAAGTAAAACTTTTTATTCTGTAAAAAAAAGATATTATAGGACTAAGTAAAACTTTTTATTCTGTAAAAAAAAGGTATTATAGGACTAAGTAAAACTTTTTATTCTGTAAAAAAAGATATTATAGGACTAAGTAAAACTTTTTATTCTGTAAAAAAAGATATTATAGGACTAAGTAAAACTTTTTATTCTGTAAAAAAAAGATATTATAGGACTAAGTAAAACTTTTTATTCTGTAAAAAAAAGATATTATAGGACTAAGTAAAACTTTTTATTCTGTAAAAAAAGATATTATAGGACTAAGTAAAACTTTTTATTCTGTAAAAAAAGATATTATAGGACTAAGTAAAACTTTTTATTCTGTAAAAAAAGATATTATAGGACTAAGTAAAACTTTTTATTCTGTAAAAAAGATATTATAGGACTAAGTAAAACTTTTTATTCTGTAAAAAAAGATATTATAGGACTAAGTAAAACTTTTTATTCTGTAAAAAAAATATTATAGGACTAAGTAAAACTTTTTATTCCGTAAAAAAGATATTATAGGACTAAGTAAAACTTTTTATTCTGTAAAAAAAAGATATTATAGGACTAAGTAAAACTTTTTATTCTGTAAAAAAAAGATATTATAGGACTAAGTAAAACGTTTTATTCTGTAAAAAAAAGATATTGTAGGACTAAGTAAAACTTTTTATTCTGTAAAAAAAGATATTATAGGACTAAGTAAAACTTTTTATTCTGTAAAAAAAGATATTATAGGACTAAGTAAAACTTTTTATTCTGTAAAAAAGATATTATAGGACTAAGTAAAACTTTTTATTCTGTAAAAAAAGATATTATAGGACTAAGTAAAACTTTTTATTCTGTAAAAAAAATATAATAGGACTAAGTAAAACTTTTTATTCCGTAAAAAAGATATTATAGGACTAAGTAAAACTTTTTATTCTGTAAAAAAAAGATATTATAGGACTAAGTAAAACTTTTTATTCTGTAAAAAAAAGATATTATAGGACTAAGTAAAACGTTTTATTCTGTAAAAAAAAGATATTGTAGGACTAAGTAAAACTTTTTATTCTGTAAAAAAAGATATTATAGGACTAAGTAAAACTTTTTATTCTGTAAAAAAAGATATTATAGGACTAAGTAAAACTTTTTATTCTGTAAAAAAGGATATTATAGGACTAAGTAAATATTTTTATTCTGTAAAAAAAAGGCTATTTTATTTTAAATGGAATAGCAATATATGTTGTGACATATTCTGCCGAAATTGCTATGGTAGTTAAAGTTAAGTTAGTTTCTTTGCTGCTCGCGTCGCAAATAAAGGAACTTAAGCTAGCTACAACGTAGACCGCACGATATCTCTCTTGATTCTTTTGTTGTTTTATAAACGTTTAAATTGTCGCTCTTAAAGTATTCTATAAGAATGCACGCTGTCTGTGACTTGTTGATAAAGTACGGGGTAAATTTCCCGCATTATGTTTGTTAAATTGTTGTAAAAACCGGACTTTTATATGCTAAATGCGGCGCACGTCGTAGCATTAAGCTAGTCCACGATTAGCTAGCTTAATGGTACGTAGCATTGTTGTAAGCACATAGTGCGCAATTTGCAAAATGCTCAACCGCGTTTTACAAATTTAATGTCAAATCAAATCAAATGTTTATTGGATTCCTCACTATATATCAGGGGTAGGGAACCTATGGCTCTGGAGCCAGATGTGGCTCTTTTGATGACTGCATCCGGCTCTCGGATAAATCTGAGCTGACACTGCTTAACACAATAAGTAATGAATAATTCCACTTGTAATCAAAGTGTTAAAAATAACGTTCAAAATATAAACATGCTCATGCATTTGAATCCATCCATCCTTTTTTAATTGCACTTGTTCAAGAAGTTGCATTAATGGTAAGAAGTGATTTATTTATTATTGGTTAGTTTAGGGCAAGTAGTTTAGGGCTTGCCCTCCTGGGGGTTCTTCAGGCCACCAAGCACCGACATAAGAGCCTGTTTCAGAGTTTTAGTATTTTTTCATTTTTCAATAAGCCTCTCAGTTGCTTTCCAGCATTTGTCTTTTTCTCTTTCGTTCTCGCACGTACTCTGGCTCCAGCCCCAACCTCGTCTCTCCTCCGGGCTGCTGCTTATAAACAGAGCGACAAGTGATTGGATAACAAGGCCCAGGCGGGCCATCTACGCACCTGTCGCCGATTTCAAGGCCGGTCCTGGCTACACCCCGCTTCGCTGCAGGCCCGCAGGCCACGCCCACTCCACAGTTAGCTTCAGAATAACAATGTTATTACAAAGAATAAGAGACCTATTATACTCTAGAAATGTTGGTCTTACTTTAAAATGCGTTTAGTTGTGTTCAGTGTTAATAAATACTATATGGCTCTTACGGAAATACATTTTAAAATATTTGGCTTCTTGGCTCTCTCAGCCAAAAAGGTTCCCGACCCCTGCTATATAGTGTACATCCACGACTAAACTAATACTGAATAAACTAATACCACAAATTGGTTACCACAACTTGTAGGGTAGTTCCAGGTAACCCTTATTATATTTTATAAATAGTAAACCAAGTTGTGGTAGTAGTTACCGATTGGTACCGGGCCGGACCGTTTAAGAAATTAAAAACATTTTATTTTATTTTTTTGTTATTATTAAACCAACATAAAAAATACTATATAGATTGTATATCAATGTAGATCAAAACTGTCTGTGTGGAATGGACATCTTGTGCATGTGGTATTAATATGAGAGTGTTTTATTTCTTTCTGTATTCTTTAGTGGAGATGGAGATCCTGTTTGCTGTGGCTGTGTGTGACGCCCTGCCTGTTGTTTTTGTATCCATTAAAAAAAAGGTATGTCTGTTATGATTTTTTTGGCATAGTTAATGGATAGAAAAAAATATAAAATGAGTTGATGTGAGTGGGAAAACAGTGACAGAACAGAACAGTGACTGTTACATATATAATGTATAAAGTGAAGTGTCAATCTGCAATCTTTATAATTAAAATGAATGAATTAGAAATTAATTATTTTAATCACTGTTTACTTCGGTTCAGACAACTAATGTATTTTGCACATGTTCATAATTTCTTATGCTACTGTAAGGAACTTGCATGGTCCCATCTTTTATTTTGTGTGTTTTGCAGCATCATCGATTGCCTGGATTTTTGCCTACAATTGCTCCTGCTATGTCCGCCTAATCAAGTAAGAGACTTTCTGGTTTGTTAAAACGTAATGTTGCTTACACATTTTTATTGCAGCTCTTGGCATATTCATGGGGCTGAATCAATTTAACATTGGCCTATATCTCGTCTAGTTTGGAGCAATGAAACAGACAACATCACCATTTAACAATGTGTTTATTTAAATATAACTTTAGAAACAATAATCAATGATAAAATTTACTGTATTTTCTTGTCTTTTAGCGCAAACATGAATAGAAAGACTATGCCTGTGTCTTTATCAGCCTTAAGACGAAGGACACGCATGGACGTTCAAAAAAGGCTTCTTCAGATTCAGAGAGACATGACAGACATGACAGGAATAGGGGCAGATGACAGAGTTCTTTCTGAGAACACTGCCCAATCCTCTTCAGCTGCACATGCAATGCCAGAGGTGCACGTTTGTGCAGAGGAGGCAGATACCTACCCCTTCAACTCGGACAGAATGAACATATTTTCTGTAAATGATCCATCTGATGAGCTGAAGTTGGTTGAGGTGTCAGCGCTGCGACAGAAATGTGTAGCCTTGCCGTAAAGGGATGGTTTGGTGGCCGTACCCCTCCTCCACTAAATGAAACAACAAAACAACAACAAAAAAATACAAGTTCAATTCAATTCAAACAATCGATTGTTTTAACTGATTTTAACTTGAACTTTTTTTTGTTTTGTTTTTTTAACCGATTTGAACTCCTAACTGATGAGTTAGGAGTTCAAATCGGTTCAATTAATCAGTTTAAACAATCAGTTCAAGTTACAAACTCTAATACTATAGTTGACTACCGACTTCTGACTATGACTATGACTTCCATTACTCTGAAAAATAGCTGTAAATATTATACAAAAGTAGGTATTATTCCATGTATACACTACACCCATAATTTCAAACCCTACTTTACGATTGAGCTGAAGTTATGACTATTATGACCTGTACTTTTACCTTTCTTATAGTTCAGGGGGCGGCACCCCGCGGCTACGGAGCCACATGCTTTGGCAACTCTGATGCGGCTCAGCTGCACAATCGCCGACCCCCCTGATTGTTGTGGGGAGATTCCGGAATTCAATGCCTCTCCCGGACATCACCCATTCTCCAATTTTCACTCGGACTACAATATTAAGGGCGTGCCGTGATGATATTACTCTTAACGTCCTCTTGAACGTCATCATGCCCGCCATTCACGGAATGCTATTTGCTTGCCGACCGGACACATGCATTTCGCTGCTTCCATGGGCACATGTATGAGATTGCAAGGCACACTGGGTGACACAGAGTACACTGACGGTTGTGATATAAACAACTTTAACACTCCTACTAATATGCGCCACATTGTGAACCCACACAAAAGAAGAATGACAAACACATTTCGGGAGAAAATCCTCACAGTAACACAAAATAAACGCAACATAACAAATACTCAGAATCCTTTGCATCCATGGCAAATCCTGACTATGTTATACACCCTGCAAACACCACCCCCCCTCCCTGCGTGGTTGAGGTGGGCGGGGTTTGGTGCTTGTGGGGTGTATAACATAGTCAGGTACTGTCATGGATGCAAAGGATTCTGGGTATTTGTTGTGTTGCGTTTATGTTGTGTTACAGTGAGGATTTTCTCCCAAAATGTGTTTGTCATTCTCCATTTGTGTGGGTTCACAATGTGGCGCATATTAGTAGGAGTGTTAAAGTTGTTTATATCACAACCGTCAGTGTACTCTGTGTCACCCAGTATGCCTTCCAGTCGTGTGCGTGCATCTGTGGAAGCCTCTCACAACATGTTGCTGGACTGGTAAGCAGTTTATACATGTTGTAGAAGGTGTTTAAGGCAATGGCTTCATAGCATGCCCTTGTTCTTGTCATCTGGGTGACCACTAGCAGATATCGGCGAGAATAATTGCGGCTCCCATTGTCTTCCTCATTTTGTGAAACGGGTCGAAATGGCTCTTTGAGTGGTAAAGGTTGCCAACCCCTGTTATAGTTCTTACCACCTTGGGGCAGCATTCAGGTAAAATCTCAGCTCATCTTACTTGCTTATTTGTATACGCTAACACCTGTGCATGCTTTTGTCCACGTTGTTCCTTTGACCACGAATAGATGCCCCTTTTCTTTCTTTCTACTTTAAGAATGCCTTTTCGTCTGATCAAGTTCATAATTAACGAGGACATTGCGGTTGTCCCAAGTGGATGGTGTGATGATGCGATGGTTTTCTGGCCAAACTATAAAAGCACAGAAAGAATCAAAAGGGCCGCTTTAAATGAGGAGCTGCATGATCCAAACTGGCCAAGATATGACGTTTCTGTTGTCCGAACTTGTGGTATACAAATTCATCAATCAACTGTTCAGCTCTACAGCTAATTTGAAACTCATGTTCATTTTAACATATTCCATTTTAGACAACTACAAAGACGCATTTAAATAATGCAACAATATGGAAAGGGCTACAACACATCAGACCTGCAATCCGAGGCAGAGAATGAGGAGCTGCCAGAAAAACGGAAAATGAAGCTAGTGTAAGTGTGTTCTGTCTTGTTTTTGTCATGTTTCTACAGTAATAGGAAGGTTCTATCAAATCAGCCCTGACAACCAGGCCAGTACTGAACCGCCTTTTCCCAGTGGTACGAATATGTCAGTGAGCCACAATCTGCCTGGTTTGACATCGTGTGTAAAGGTAGCATAGGTCCAGGAGCCAAGAGAACAGGTTCTGGTTTTTTTTTACATTTCTGGACGATTTTAACAGGAACCAAAACGTTTCAAATCCAACTTAAGCTTAAAAATGTTTACCTGTTTGTTTAAAGAGATGTCTATGCCTTTTAGATTTCTTCTTTGGGCACCGTTGGAGGCCAGGATGTGAAGCGGGTGACCTAGAACATCCTGGGCAGGATCTTCAGCGATGACGTTTCACATCAAATTAATTGGAAGGGGGTCAATAACAAAAAGGCCTTTAGCAGGATGGCAACAAAGACCTTGCTTTTCAGTAAGTAGATATCATTCAAAGTAATATTACATACGTTCAAAGTCAATAGTGGGGGCAGCGGAATGGTTCCTATTGGTTATAAGTTCAGTGAGGTGTGTTCCGGTCCGCACTCGGCTATTTATGATGTGAGGTCTTGTTAATAGGCCTACACCAATACAAACATAGAATGATACTACAAATATTATAAGAAAACATGCAATGTGAACTTCCCAAAGTTGGGTTATTGATATTTGCCGCCGTCATCCAACAGAGGCAAACAAACATGAAAAAACACACAGATTTAGCCACATACAGTACTCTGATCAAGGAACCAAATAACGACATTGTTTGAACATTTTGGATGTCTTGCACACCTACACCATGATCACAAATTCAGTTTACGCACCTCTTATTTTAACCACCTCCTGTAACTTTAAGTCATGTTTCTTTTTCAAATGTAAAAACATGGTAACACTTGTTACCATGTTTGGTTACAACTGGTCATAATATTGTTATGTTGGCAAAACCTATATAAGTGTGACCACCTGCCCAAGTTGTTGAGAGAGGTCACCACACCCGGCTTGCAATCAAGAACTTGAGTTGACAGATGATGGTACTGTGGGACATCAAATGGGTCAGGCATGTGTGCACATGGTCAGCAGATGGAACATGCAGGTAAAAGTAGCCCTGCGGGAGGCAGAGATTAGAGGCAGGTTTTGGGCCTGTTCTGAAGGAAGAGGAGTCCTCCTTGGGGGTACTTCAATCTTGGGATCTACATCGACGCCTTGATAGGTTCTACAGGAATGCAACTGCAGGATATTAGGATATTAACAACACCACTAGTAAAAACAGAATCTGTAGGGTTAATAAAGGGAACAACAAAGTCTACTTTAGGGTATGACACTCATGGCAATTTAACTCATAACAATCACGATTTAGATCATCTTGATTATCCAGCAATTCAGCCATGAACTGCGAACTTAAAGATAAAAGTAGGTGGAAATAGCAAAAAGGTAATGTGTGGTGTAAATAGGCGTGGTACAAATCCCAAGAAATGAAACTATTTATTTGGGTAACCGCCATTAAGAACTCTGAGTGAATTAATTATGTATATTATAATCAATCAATCAATCAATGTTTACTTATATAGCCCTAAATCACTAGTGTCTCAAAGGGCTGCACAAACCACCACGACATCCTCGGTAGGCCCACATAAGGGCAAGGAAAACTCACACCCAGTGGGACATCGGTGACAATAATGACCCAGTGGGACGTCGGTGACAATGATGACTATGAGAACCTTAGAGAGGAGGAAAGCAATGGATGTCGAGCGGGTCTAACATGATACTGTGAAAGTTCAATCCACAATGGATCCAACACAGTCGCGAGAGTCCAGTCCAAAGCGGATCCAACACAGCAGCGAGAGTCCCGTTCACAGCGGAGCCAGCAGGAAACCATCCCAAGCGGAGGCGGATCAGCAGCGCAGAGATGTCCCCAGCCGATACACAGGCAAGCAGTACATGGCCACCGGATCGGACCGGACCCCCTCCACAAGGGAGAGTGGGACATAGAAGAAAAAGAAAAGAAACGGCAGATCAACTGGTCTAAAAAGGGAGTCTATTTAAAGGCTAGAGTATACAAATGAGTTTTAAGGTGAGACTTAAATGCTTAATCAGCTGTGGTTTATTGATTACACCAATGAGGCTCTTAAAGCTCTAGGGGAACAGTTGCATAAAATGGCAATGCAAAATTGTCAACCAATAAATTAACAAATAAATAAAAATGTACATATAAATAAAATAAAAAAAATATTATACATATATATATATATATATATATATATAAATATATATACAAATATAATGTATGTATGTATGCAGGAACTTCGTATTGTGAGGCAACCGCACTAACCCCTCTGCCACCGTGAGGCTTCCTCCCACTTCCAAAGACATGCACCTGGGGATAGGTTGATTGGCAACACTAAATTGGCCCTAGTGTTTGAATGTGAGTGTGAATGTTGCCTGTCTATCTGTGTTGGCCCTGCGATGAGGTGGCGACTTGTCCAGGGTGTACTTTGCCTTCCGCCCGATTGTAGCTGAGAGAGGCGCCAGCGCCCCCCGCGACCCCGAAAGGGAATAAGCGGTTGAAAATGGATGGATGGATGGATGGATGTATACATATATATGTATATATATATATATATATATATATATATATATATATATATATATATATATATATATATTAGGGGTGGGCAAATTAGTGCGTTAATTACGAGTTAACTCATCAATCTATTAACGCCGACAATTATTTTATCGCACATTTGCCTATGTTGTTTACATGCTTTTATTTTGTTAACGCCTTTTCTTATAAAGATGGCGTCGTCCGGCGTCGCGGGGCTCTTGGTAAAGTTGGAACATTTGGCAAAAATACCGGACAATTCTGCAAATTTCATGGCTGGCTTACAGCGTGGTCACTCCGGGATCACTTACGACCGCCAGACAATTCTGAATGTGGATAGATCAGGCCGTTTTGGACTGAATGACGCGTGCTTGCTAGATTGTCTAACTAGCATGGGAATACTTTGCCGGCTACATCCAGCGGCCTGTGAAGCAGCGGAGTATTTGTGTTGTCTGTCTATTTATGAATCATGCAGACGAGGAGTGTTGGCTGAGTTCTTAACGTTTGCTTTCAGAGCGTGCATATCACAACATACAAGATGCCGTCATGGCGACACAACCTACCCAGCATGCTCCTCACTCCTGTTGCATGCTGGGTAGGGTAGTTCTTTTTTTCCCTGGCTCATAACATCACAATATAGTACCATGTATATGATGCATTCAGTTTATCAAAGCACCAAGCAAACAATCGAAAAATTCCCATCATATAAATTCCTATATGTGGTCATAATTATTTTAAGTGCACTATGCATAATAAACACAACATTATTAATATTGCTACTACGGATAATTTGATCAAAAATTCCCTAAAACAGCCCACTACCTATAATATAGGTTTTTTAAACATAAGATCCCTGATAAAAAAAAAATTCTCTGCTGTTACCTCAGAAATTGCCTGTTCAGATGTTATGATTTGTATGTAGATTATATTTATTTTCCATAACAAACAGGATAACTTAAATACCCTGGCAGTGGCAATAAGCTTAAATGTTTGTATTTACATTTTTTGAGTTGATTTTCATAAAATATGCTATTTAACTGCTACTGTTTAACAAGGACTGATTTAAATTGTGTTTGCACAACAAATGTTTTGGCGCTTTTGTTCATGTGGGAGAATATTCCAATAAAGGTGCACTACACACTACTTTTGAATTCATTATTGGGCTTTGCGTATACAATGCAGTTAATCGCGATTAATCAGAGAAATAGTGCGATTAACTTCGATTAAAAATTTAAATCGTTGCCCAGCCCTAATATATATATATATATATATATATATATATATATATACATATATATATATATATATATATATATATATATATATATTAGGGCTGTCAAACGATTAATATATTCACTTACATAAAAAATCGCATTTATGTACATGTGTATATATATATATATATATATAATATATATATATTGTATATACAATATATATACATAATATATATATATTGTAATTTTCCTGAAGGAACTCTCCTGACGGAATAAATAAAGTACTATCTAATATATATATATATACATATATATATATATATATATATATATATATATATATATATGTATGTACTGTATGTATGTTCCTGAAGGAACTCTCCTGAAGGAATCAATAAAGTACTATCTATTGATCTATATCTATCTATTTGTCGATAGTTATCTGAAAATTAATTGCGATAACTGCAGAAAGATATTATTTTTTGTCATCAATAAATGGACTCTGGACAGATCATTCTTAAAAGTTTTTAATGGTTAAATGGTTCTTGGTTCGATCCCCGGCTTCCGTCATCCCAGTCACGTCCGTTGTGTCCTTGAGCAAGACACTTCACCCTGGCTCCTGATGGGTTGTGGTTAGGGCCTTGCAAGACAGCTCCTGCCATTAGTGTATGAATGTGTGTGTGAATGGGTGAATGTGGAAATAGAGAGTCAAAGTGCTTTGAGTACCTTGAAGGTATAAAAAGCGCTATATAATTATAACCTATTTACCATTCATTTAATGCCATGACTGGACAATTATTTCACTTTCATTAAATGTTTTTTTTTTTAAACATTGAGCTTTTTGAAACAGCTCAACACATAAAGGATATGAACACGTTTTAAAGAGAATAAAAAAACTACTTGCCAGATTTTCTGTTTTGTAGAAATTCACAATTTGCATTCTTGCTCTACAATAGGAGCACTTGCATTTAGAAGAGAGGAGCTACACATAATTAATTACACAAAATGTGGATTATTACGATCGAGCTCTGATTGTCAAAGATATTAGGTGATCATTTTTTTACATGAAAACATTTTTCTGATATTCTATACTTTACATGTTAAACAATTTAGTTGTAGACAGTGATGTGCGGTGAGGTTCATGGCTGGTGAGGCACTGACTTCATCACAGTCAGATTTATAAACATATGAACCCTAAAGAGTATTTTATTCACCATTTGATTGGCAGCAGTTAATGGGTTATGTTTAAAAGCTCATACCAGCATTCTTTACACATACAAACTGTAGCACACAAAAAAGCACATTTAATTAAAAAAACATTATTATGGTCTTACCTTTACTTACAAATGAAGTCAACGCGCCGCTTCTTCTGAACAAAAGCATCGATAACTTGTTTATAGTAGACTTCCTTATCTTTCTTCAGTTTTAAAGTCTCTCTGTCTCGATGGAGATCACTGTCTGAAGCAAACAGTGTAGCTCCGGCGTTGGTCTTCCTTTAATTATTACCTCCTGCTTCGATTGAAAGTCCAGTTTAGAAAACTGTTTTATTTTAGACAAGTAATCATCCATGTTAAAAGTCCAGGGGAGAAGAAAAAATAAACAATCGCTGCCGCTGCACTTGACTTGCTAACTGTAGCTTGTTGTCACTTATTCTGCAGCCGAGTAATCGCAAGAATGATC